>NC_134182.1:10910912-10950912 GCF_964188355.1 Buteo buteo
TGTAACTTAACTACATGAGACCTGGAAGGCCTATATTCAAACCTAACATATCTCTATGGCATTTTTTTTCTTTTTTTTTTTTTTTTAAGTAAGAGATGTTACGCCTCTGAGGGATGAACTCATACGAAACACGCTTTCTGAAGCGCGGAAACCCTTCTGCATAAGTATAGCCCCTGGACAGGGCAAAGGATACCACTATGAGAGAGCTGTTTTTTTCTAGTGCTTGTTGTATTTCTGTATTTTTACACTGCCATCCCTAATGTATATTGTGAAACTCTGCTTGATGTGCTGTTATCTTATCAGTGCCCTACTATAGCATATGGTATGTTGAGATAGCAGGTTGATGACATGGAAAGTGTTTAAATAACGTGTAACTTAACACTTTCTCTGTCATGAACTTCTTATTCCAACACCTTAGAGACACCAGCTGATCTCATGCTGAATATTCTATAGATGTCCCCAGGCTTAGCTCCTTTTTTGTCCTGTTCCAAATCTTTCAAATTTCACATATGTATGTCTCTGTCTGACTGTCTTAGTATTTTATGTACACTGTTTTTCCACCAAATGGATCTGCCATTCATTGTATTTGTTTAAGTTACCATATAACTTTCCATCCAGCTGTTTTTATAAATATGCATACCTTATAGGAATTAAAGTGAACAGCCTGGGAGCTTATTGGTTGTTTAGTTCTTATAATAAGTTGTATTTCATTCTAGACTGTTTTCTAACAGGGACAGATCATCTTAAATAATTTGCAAAGGATTTAAAGTTGCTGTGGGTTTTTTGGGGAGTGGGGAATATTTATCCTCTTACAGTAAAAACAACAATACATCACTAAAGACTACATTGTAATACATAAAAAGCAAGAGAGAATGACCTAATTGTACAGACTTCTTTAAATTCCTGACTTTTGAATCCAATATAAATGTTTCGTAATGCATGTCTTGGTTTTTCATCGCTGTTTAGTTCTGATACTGCAGATGATACTTATTTTTTGATTTTTAGATGCTAGCTTGGCAAGGTCTTGGTAAATAGTGTGCACCTGGTCAACATTTATCAATAGCCAAATTGAAAGAGAAGGAAATGCTATCATAAACTGATTGAAAAGGTCACTGTGGAATTGCAAGTGTGAAATGTAGATCAGCAGGAGGTACTTTGGATTTTCTGCCAATAGAGGAGGATACTGATAATGGATTTTTCCATAGTTTGACCATGCTTTAACAATGTATACAAGAGAAATATCTGTATCAATTAGCCTTCATTTTCTAGTTCAACTGTTGATTTTTCTGACAATCTTTCACTTTGAAAGTACTTGTTAAAATACAGGAAGGAGCTTTATTGAGTCTGTTTCACCATTCTGATCTATACAGGTATGTTTTCCAGAAGACTATTTGTTCCCAGCAAACTGCATATGGGGATCAAATATGAATTTAGAAATCGAGGGCTCTGTCCCAATTCTGCAATGCTCAGGCAACATGTTTTCCTGCAAAGACAAGCTGCTTTGCCTCAAGTGTTTCAAGTCCTGGTGCCTCCTTGGAAGAAGCCTTAAAGAGGAATTTGTTTTGCAATTGGTTAGTCCAAGGCATGAAATACTAGGATCACCAGATCACAAACAGCTTTTCTCTCTTTAAAAGGAGTTAAAGTTCTTATAATCTGATATACTTCCAATTCTCAGAGGGCTTGAGGGGGAATGAAAGGTGACAGAGTCAGGCTTATTTCCCTCAAGTAGTTTCCTCATTCAGCCCTATTTACCCTCAGGCTGGTTTAGATTAAGTACAGGGTCGTTTTTAATTGCATCTGGATATCTGAAATTAAGTTCTAGTACAGGAAGAATCAGGTATTACCTCTTTTCCAGAGGAGAGAGTTGGAGGAAATTCTTATCTTCCTACCTGTGTCAGATGACAGCATTAGCACAAAATGAATCCAAATCTGTAGTCCCCTGGATGTTGTGATGCATGTGAATGCAAGTTTGACATAAAGAGAATCCTTAATTAAGTGTATGTCCTTAGGGAGTTTCACAACATGAAGTTGCAGGGTTATACTTGGAAATCTTTGTTGCTTGTGAATGTAGAAATCAATGTACATTATTTTCGGTTTGAGGGGGTTGTGGTTTTTTTGGGGGGGGTTGGTTTTGGTGATTTGGGTTTTTTTTTGTTTGTTTAGTTGGGTGGTTTGGGTTGGGGTTTTATGTTTTTTTTCTCTTTTTTTTCTTTTTGTAACTTCTGTTATTGACATTTCATCCAAGGTTCTTACTTTTCAGCAATTTAGTTCATCTGGTATTTTTGTAAAGGGAAAATTATTCATCTGGTAACTCTGCTTTTTTGGAGATACTGTAGCAGAAAGCTTCCTTGCAGCCTAGTCATTCTCTTGGCAAACAAGAATTCTGACAGCAGAATACAGCATTTTCTGGTAAAAGGAAAAAAAAAGACAAAACCAACCCTACATCTATAAACAAGTTGACTTTTGCATATATACAATAGAATTTTGTTCATCTAATCTTTTTAGTTTAATATTTTCTATATATAAACAAATAGAAGAAAACCCAGACCATCTATTAATTTGGCTTCTATTAGAAGGTTCCTCTTATAATCTTGAATAGGCACAGTGCTTTCAGTACACTCTCCAACCAGAGTTCAAGTAGGGAATGTTAAGAATTGAGCTAGTGCATAAAAGCAATGTCTGCTGGGGGAAGACATGCCACCTGCAGATGCCAACAGAAGTGGGGAGAGGAATGCTAAAGCTCCTTAAAGTTCCTAGCATGTCTTGTGTTGAAGGCTTGAGAATGGAGAATGAAAATTCTGTGGGATGTTATCTTTAAAGATGCAGAAGGTGGTAAGTGTTTTACGTTTGGACCTGACAATTTAAAAAGAACACAACAATTTTGAGAAATTACTAAAACATTTCTGAGGGACTTGTTAGGCCAATTTTCATAGTGAATTTCTTTTAGACATGGTTGTTTGCGTAATTACCTCAAAATATAAATATCTAAGTATAGATTTGCATTTACAGTTGCTTCAACTGAATATGCAATACCTGACAATAGATAAAAGTTCAGATGTGTTTTAATATTTGTAAGAAAAATTCTTTTACAGAAATGGCAGTATAGTCATTCCATAAATGTAATCAAAGCATATGATTTATTTTCAAGACAAGCTATTTCTTCAAAAACTTGCTAATTTTTTTTTCTATTGTTGAGTAGTTATTAAGCCTTTCCTCTCATGTAGCTGAACATGCAAGAAGCTCGTACCAAAGAAATCTGAATACTTTTTCCATAGTGGGTAAATATCAGGACAGTGTTCTTCTTGCATTTAATCACTTACCAAAAATGTTTATAATATCATGTGTTCCTGTGCCAGGGACAGACCATCATCTATCTATGAAGGACAGGAAATGTTATTCCAACTTTACTCCAGTAATTTAGGATTGCGCAGTAACACTATACACTCTGCAACCTGAATTCCCCAGTAGTGATCCTTGATTTATTTTTTTTTTTAATACATAGGTACACTAAATTTTACTAATAAGAAAAATAATCTTTTCCTCAATAAGCTGTCCCAAGGAGAGTACAGATCCTCAACTTTAAAAGAAGGGTAAAGTTTTCAAAAGGGATATGAATCTGAGAAATTGTGGTGATATTAATGATACTGGTAATTTACCAGTTACCTTTGTAATATATAATGAAATATTTAATCCATTTCAGTTTGTTGTACTGCTATTTTTCTCATGGCCTTGCACCTGCAAACCCCAATAGTGTTGTGACAGAGGATCTTCGTGGGAGCAGCTATGATGCTGTGAGAATTGCCTCTCCCCACCAGGTCTTTACCTCCCAAAACCTAGTACACAACAAAGTCAATAATAGTAATTTAAATGTTTGATAAGTATTATCCATTAATATATATACACAGATGTTTAGTGACCACTGAGTGTACAACACTTGCACCATGTTAATATACTCCACACAGCACAAATAGCATCATAAATGGGAACAACCAACAGGGAGTT
The DNA here is from genome assembly GCF_964188355.1 of Buteo buteo. Taxonomy (NCBI): domain Eukaryota; kingdom Metazoa; phylum Chordata; class Aves; order Accipitriformes; family Accipitridae; genus Buteo; species Buteo buteo. The sequence goes on from NC_134182.1 coordinate 10,914,915, forward strand.
TGAGCAGTTCCCAATGGAAAGTATGTAGTGGCAGAGGGACAGCATGGCAAAAATCATTCCCACCATGAGCAACAGCATTGGCTTATTTGTCATTGCCACCAGCTGCACCAGAGAGATACCCTCCCCATTCCCAAAGTACGACGCTTTTGTGGGAGCCCTTAGCTGCTTTTCCAAGTCAGCCATTAAGGAGATTTTCATATTTCATCCCCTTCCCTCATTTCATCTGTTTATCTCCTTAGTTTTAGCTAAAGACCTCACTAATAAAACTCACTAGTCCTGAAGATGTTTGAGGGTGAAAAAGAGAAATGCATGACCCGTTTTCAAATAGCCATGCTTAATCTGTTCACTAGAGCAAGACCTAGGGGTATTTTGGCACTGAGTAATTTGCCATTTAAAGTTTGATTTGCATGGCTAGAAAACTCAGTTTTGCATGCACTTTGGGATGATTATTGGGTAATATTTAGTCAAGTTTCTGTAGATTCTGAACAGCTTCACGATACACCATCTACTAGCATGATTTTCTTCAGCACCAGATATGCTTTTCTTTTCTGTTCCTTGGTACAGGTGTCTTAGAGGAAAGTAAAATCAAAGCAGTCTCTCTCTAATTTCCACATTGGACTGTTTCTTTGGTGAAGACTCTAGCATCAGACTGTGGATAGTGTTTTAATTGGTCTTCTGCATCTCTCTGTTCACATAGTTATGTTTTTGTCATGTGTACACTGGTCTGTTTCTATATTGTACTGCATAATCTGCTTTTTCATGTTATAAAGCAGATACGTAAGGCTGAACCCCGTTTCTGTGAGGAACGTAGTGTCAGTTCTTAACAGGCTGAAATTCCTAGTGACTGCCAATAACAGGATAGTCTCTGAGACCATCCCTTCTCCCTTGGAATAGTCTAGGGAATACTAGCAATCTTCTGGAGATGGCACTGGTAAACAGTATTGAGTAAAAGGGAATTTGCCAATCAGTTCTCCTATGAAAACAGTCTTTTAGTTAATGAATGTCTTCCAGAGTTTTTAACCCACGTGAAAGCTGAGGAAGCTACATTGACAGTGCTTAGGTATCTATGGTAACTCCTAAATGCAAAAAACAGTTTATGACATTGAAGACAAAATGATTAGTGTCAATGATATAAATACTTGACCAAAACAAAATATATATAAACTGACTAGAGCTTCTGCAGATGAAGAAATTGCATTTGGATACTTATTTGTTTGAAACCGACACATACATGCTTGTCTTTAGAGACTAATGTAAAACCCATCTGTTTTCTCAGGTAGAGAAAGCATGATGAAAACTGGGATTTGACAAGCTTTCATGAAGTTTTTATTTGAACTGTAGAAGGGGGGATCAGATTAGGTTTTGACTACATAACATTGTAGTGTTACACCAGGAAGATCAAGATGCTATGATAGGTCATCCTTTTATAGAGATGATTGTGTGCAATTGATACGGCTGTTTATGTTACTCTACAAGTTTTTGCCCTAAATAGGCTAGAGGGAGCTACTCTATAAGTACAACAAACACTCACCTGCATGATTCTATGGTTCTTTCAATCTACAAGTGCATCATTTATGATTCCTCATGTAAGGTGACTGGAAAAGCCAAAAGAATGTCTTATGTCAAATAAAAATCCTAGATCAAGTTTAGAGCTTCATTCCTTCCAAAGTATTACAACTAAGTGTAATGGCATTTGACAGTATTGACATTTTTTATATGACTTCTTTTGGCTAACTCAGCATTCTGAAAAAAATAAACAGTGTTCTCCCTTTGTGATTGAAAGGGTTAAATAGTACCAATTCATTACCACTCACAAAAGGATTTATTTTGTTCTCATAAATCAGTTTTATTCCACATTTTTATTATTCCCTTGGGTCAGCTGCTCCAATTGAAATCAATACAAGTGCAAGTGACACAATCAATCTAGATATTTGATTATGGATTTGAGACTCCCAGTTCTGCTCTGTGTGTTTAGCTAGTCTCCTTCTGATAGTGTCCCTGGAGAATGGAAAATTCTTATTGGCATCCATGAATTATGGGCATAGATTCAGAAACCAGATACTGCGATAATCTCCATTTATGTACTGCTGCAGCTAGAGAAAGAATGTTCTAGCCATGGAAAAACAAACTTGAAGATTTTTAAAGCTAACTGTTTCTGAAATTTTTTTAGTGTGTAAAATCTCTCATGAAATAAACTTTATAAAGTTTCATCATTTTTCTATAAAACCCCTCAAACAAAATGGATTAAATCAATAATTATATGCTCTATCATCAACTTAACATCACAATTATAGCAAACATTTTTGCTATTTAATGCCTTCTGGTCATTTATAGACAATGTGATGTTATGCCACTTGGGGTACTAAACTGTGCTGGGATGCTTTCTACTGTTCATGTTGGGATAGGAACACCTGGATACTGGAAGCCTGTGTGAAATCCACATAGGCTGGTTCTATTCATAGAATGCTTTCCAGAGTTGGGTGGCCTCACCGTGTTTTATGATTTCTTTAGGTTATGGACTGGGTTCTTATAGTGTGTCCCTACAACATTTAGTACAGTGTGCAGCGGGGTCCAGGACAGATGCCCCCTTGGTGCTGTTGCAGCAAAGCGAGTTACAATACAGATGAATATATTTACAGCAGAGATTTAACACTATACTGAATACACTGTTTTAACTGGAAAGTGTAAATTAGACAGACTCAATTGCAAGACTTATTGGGCATTTCTCTTTATGAAAGAGTAATGACAAAACCTAAAGTAGTAAATAAAATGAAAAAAGTTTCTTCTTGACAGTCTCATCTACTATTACAGAGTTTTTAAGTTGAAAGCCTCATGGCGCTGAACTGGAGGCTCAGAAGGGTAGATGAGACCACACACCAAACGTTCTTCTCTGCCTGCCATCATGACAGAGCCTAATCTCGGCTGCAGTCATTAACTATCCATAGGGTCTGTGCTAACTCTCTTGTATGAGCTTCCCTGTCAAGCTGTGGGCTTTATTCATATTTCAGTCCATAGAATTAATGAGCATATAAATGCGCATTCCTTTGTGTTTGTAACACTGATCACTTATTTCTACTGACAGGAACATGCTTTAATTGTGATGATTACCCCTGCTTTGCCTTAGGGTTCTTGAAGTATTCTGCAAATTTTCATAGAGTCATAGAACAGCTGATGTCAGAGAGCACCTCTAGAGATCATCTAGTCCAACCCCACTTCTTCAAGCAGGGCCAATTGGAGCACACTGCCCAGGACAGTGTCCAATTGTGTTTTGACTATCACCAAGAATGGAGACTCCACAACCTCTCTGGGCAACTTGTTCCAGTGTTTGACCAACCTCAAAGTAAAAAAGTTTTTTCTTAGGTTTAAACAGATTTACTTGTATTTTCTGTATGTACCCAATGTTTCTTGTTCTGTTGCTATATGCTGCTGAGAAGTGTCTGGCTTCTTTACACCCTCACATCAGATATTTATACACATTGATATGATTCTCCCCCCTCCAGGCCTTCTCTTCTTGAGGCTAAACAACCTCAGTTCTCTCAAGCTCTCTTTGTGTGACAGATGCTTCAAGCCCTTAATCATCTTTACATGGACTCCACTCCAGTAAGTCCATATCTGTCTTGTACTGGGGAGCTCAGAACAAGACGAGCACTCGAGATGTGTCTCACCAGGGCTGAATAGAGAGGAAGGATCCCTTCCCTTGACCTCCTGGCAATGCCCCTCCTGATGCAGCCCATGAGGCTGTTGGCCTTCTTTGTTGCAAGGACTTGTTGCTGGCTCAAGTTCAACTTGTTGTCCACCAGGACCTCTGTCTTTTTCAAAGCAGATAAGCAGCTTTTCAGCATCAGCCCCTAGCCTGTACTGGGGGCCAGCTCAGAGTGATGGACAGAATGTTCAGCATATGCATTCTGTACATCTCAAGACAGTCTAAGATGTCTGTACCAAATTTAAGTCTGTGAAAAGTCACAGAAGGTGCCTTTGCCTGTTTCAAGGTGAGGGACACTGAGCTGTCAAAGAAACAACTTGAGTAATACAGTCAGAAACTATATCTGGGTCTTTGACCTTTCAGATTTCTGGTGTATGTAGCCATAAGGACTTCCATCTTGTTCTTTAAATATTTTATATTTTTCAGTCTTAAAACTAAAGGCTTCTTTACTTAAGAGGGAAAAAAGGAATAAGCTAGGGTTTTTCAATGCAGATAATGTGAACTGTTCATTATTTACAGGAAAATGAATATTTTGAATTCATAGTTTTTCCAGTTTGCTATAGTGCTTTGAAATTACCCATCTTGCCTCATCCAGCAACACCCCCTAACCCATGAGAATGATGGTTTCCTGTGATAACAGAGTCTTTAAATTATGGACTCAGTTTGACGGACTGAGACCATGGTATGACCTTAGGAACAATACGTCTGTCAACTCAGGAGCAGAGGAACAAATAGTGGTTCAGGAGATTGAGGCGCAAAACTGTCAGTGTATTCGTCTGGAAAAAAACAAAACCAAAACCAAAACCCCAAACCAAAAAAAAAAACAACCACCAGAAAACACAAAAAAGCCCCCAACTCTTTGTTGAAAAGAGGGATGTGGCATCAAAGCATAAAAACCATTTCATAAGATCAGGATAACAATTGGGATGACAATTGGAGAACAGTTCAGTATTACAGTTCATAGGAAAAGAGAGTCGCCAATAATGATGAGGAAAGACTTTTAGCTGGCTTTGTTGGGATAATCAAACTAATGGAAAGTCACAGTTTTTTATTCTGAATACTGTGCTAGAAAGAGTGGGAAAGGGAGAGAGAGAGAGAAGAAAAATCTTAGCTGGGAGGAAAGGAGTAGCTTGTGTGGAAGTTAATGAGGCTGAAGAATAGGCAAAACTAATGGACAAAAGAATAAGCTTACAGATGAGGGAAGTGTGCATATTCACAGGATTTCCCCCAGAAAGATGTGGTGCCAAAGAGTCAGAAACCAGCACAGGGACAGAAACTGGTGGGCAATGAGGGCAAGGTACGGGGAAGGATGGGTAAAAGGAATGAAAAAGTGAGTTCTTGTTTCATTTTTATTTTGCTATTCTGACATTAACTTTTTCTATGGCCCAAGATAAGATACTTAACCTCTGTATGCTCACACACATATAAAGCAGACATAAAAATGTTTGTGCTAGTTAACTAAGTAATCTTTGTATAATTCTTTAGATCCTCATATGAACTGTTCTGTGACCTGGATTTTTGCTACCTTTTTTCTTTGAGTAGTCTTCTACAGTGGTAATAGTTATGCTTCTATCTGTTTCAATATTGTGGAGCAACATGTTCTCTAATGTAAAAAAGGTTATCAGGACCTGTATGTACATAATGGAAGCAGTATAGATTGGTAATAATAATTCAAAGCATGACACAAAGCCTTAAACTCACTTGAAAAATACCTTTTGCCATGTAGTAGCACACAATATGTAGTGTACTTTTGTGATTGAAGCCTCATGTTATCTTGAAATAGTGATATTGAAAGAAAATAATAGCTCATTAAACATTTGTGATGATAAGACTTAAGTGTTTCAGGCTGAAGTACCTTTTAGGTGGAAATGTCTCTGAATTTCACAAGCCATGGTCCTGTAATAACATTTAAGTTCAAACAAATCGGGATAAGATGAACAGTCAGCCAATTTCTAGGACACTGCAAACAGGAAGAGGTTGAAACCTGTTTTACAAAGGTGGCTCGGTTGTTGAAGTCCCTTAAGAATACAAACAGAGAAGTATAAGGAAGCTGATTTTTGACCAATATCATCTATATTATGACGGCTAGCTCTTGGTGATTAGGGAAAGAAAAGCACATGAGCACCCAGTAGTATTTTTCACTAGCATGGCCTCCTTGCTTTCTGAAGTCAGCAGCATAGTTGTGTCAGTTTGTTTGCAATACTGACGCGTTAGACTGGTTATGTTTAAACTTATTACTTTAATAATCATAAATGCAGTGGAAGTAATAGAAGTATTTGGTATTTGCCCATGCATATGAAACATGAATTTTTTCTGTTTAATACATAAAAAGGAAACATCTCAATTTATTATGTTTTCCCTTAACAACATTACTTTTGATCCAGATGGAAAGAGTACCTTTAAATGTGGCAAATTCTGGAAAAAAACCCCAGTTTTTAAATGAGATGAATGTGTTTAGTTTGTATTATTTCTTTTTTACATTGCAGTCTTTGTCATGAGAATGCTTTCATGTTGTACCATTCCCTGCGCTCCTTACAACCTTTGTCATATGAATAAGATATCAGAACGCTAATGACTAATATACAGTATTCTGTGTCTGCTGATACTATACTGTACTACCATGACCTTTGCAATATTATGTATTCTGATTGGCTGTCCATTTCACCTCTTCCCCACAAGTTAATAAGGCTGTAAAAAGGAGAGAACTTGAAATGGCCAGCCAGTCAAATTACAGAATATTGAAAAGGTCAGAGCAGTACAGCACACAGAAAAAAATTATGGAATATATGAGGCATTAAAATTCTTGTGACAATGATTATAACAAGAATGGAAAAGGATACCCATTTATGTTATTTCAATCTAGTGAACCCCATAGGATGATGGACCCAGGACAGCAGTAATTTACGCACCACCGACCCACAGGAGCTTTATTCACCTATTTACAGGGGTACTCAGTAACGGGAATGCACATCTGCTTGGGAGCCCCCTTCAAAGTGTCCACCCAAAACCATAGTGAACCTTCAAACACAAATACTCACCAGCTAGAGTGCTATGTGAAGCTTAGCACTTTTAAACATTGATTTTGAATGGAACATGTGTTTGTGTATCTTTTTAATGTAAGCGTGTTTTATTACTTGACTTTGTTTCAAGTACACATAGTTTTTAAGTACATATATGGATAGTCTTTAACCCTAATTTCTTCTTTTGGATAATATTTTCCTGAAAAACTGAGATACTTTGATCTGGTATAAACCAGGAATAAACTGGGATCAGTACAGGCTTTTCTCAGATACCAGACTTGGCCAAAGAAGTTCCTCAGAAGTATTGGGGGAAATACGGAGAACCTTATGAGCAGGAAGTCTAGTAAAAGAACAGAACCATCATGATGCAAAAATATGGAAAGATTAAGGAGCATGGGGAAGCCTTTCATGTCTGCAAAGGGTTTGGTCTTTTTTGAGAGGTTATAGGAAGTGGTGGCTCTGAGCCCCATTCCATCTGAATTCATCTTTTGGTACAGGAGCTTGTGTGTCAAAGTGTTGAAGGACATGGTGAGCCACTTCTAGTTTGTTTTCTGCCTCCTTAGTTAGGTTGTTTGTGTTAGCTGTGTCTTGAAGGGATCTTGCTTGTTGGAGTGCTAGTAACTGTTCATGGCAGGAGTTACAAGGCAGAAATGTGCAGGAATGAGGAGGTATTCCAGTAGAAACCACTTGTCTGAAGTAAAACAATGTCTCTTAGGACTTCACAAGTGTCTGAGGCAGCTGCTGTTTAGGTCTGCAGCAGACTGGCTGGTAGGCTACAGTAGGACCTGTGAGCAGGTTGGAGAGAAAAACACACATGAAAAATGGAAAAAGAGAAGCCTTATCCACTTATACTCACAAATAGGGTCCACACTGAAGCAGTCTAGGCAGGAATGGTACAGAGTGATATGACAGGGTTATCACTGTATCGTTTTCTGTCAGGCTGAACCTATGTGTCTGCATTTTCCAGCCCACTGAAAGCAAAGTTTAAGCAGTGAGAAGTGGCAAAACTGCATATTGCAAGTCATCCCCAGCAAGACCTGCATTTTAAAAATGTTCTTCTAATATTTTACTTGCCAGTAGCAGTAAGTTGCTTGACTGGGAACTGGAACAAAACACCTTTTGTCTGTGTAAAATTCAAGTTAGGAAACTTGCAAGTACTCCTCAGCTTTTTATTAGAAGCAACGAGAAATTTTGAACTGCCATGTTGTCTATCTCATTGTAAATTTGCAAGTTCATTTTTGAGCTGAATAAAATGGTTATGTAATTACATACTTCTCCTAATTATTGAGTAATTATATACTTCTTATAATTGCCGAGTAATCACTCTGCTATAACTAGAATTTAATGTTACAACTAATTGTATAATTACTGTATATTAATGTTGTTATCCAGGCAACTTGGAATAGAGTGTTATCCTTTTAAATCCTTTTCTGTTACTCGAAACTGTATTTTTAAAAATATAGTATAGTTAGCCATTGGAAGAAAGATTAATAGTGGAATAAAAATATCAGCAGAGGAAGTACGTGCTTTCATTCTGGGCTCAGGTGGATGAGAATAAAAATATTAACATGTTAAACCTGTACTGTAGATAGAAAAAGTTTAATTTTCTCATGAATTGGGCACATAAATTGCTGTTAGGGAGCCTACTTTTATGCTTGAGGTTTGCATTTATCCAATGTGCCTTGATCTGTCAACACTGGATTTTTAAACTTTCCTACACATTTTAGGTGAAATATTTAAAAAATGCATCTCTCTTCACAGCCAGATGAGTCCTTAAGTGTTACATGTCACTAGGACCTTAAGAATGTATATGTCACTTGGCCATTTCTAATGGCTTTATTGTTGTTAATAAAACAATAGGTGCATATAACAGTCACGTGTTGTTGGGTGGGCGTTGCAAATAAGTTGCAGACTGCCCGGTGGTGCACTGAAAAACTGTGATAGGTAATGGGAGAAATGTGCTTTGCTGGATTGTATCTACCCCCAAATCACACAGAGGGACAGTTCCACAAAGGTGCAGAAGGAGGGTTTGGTATACAATTTAAGAGCTGAGATCAAGTAATGCAGATGCATTTTTTTAGTGCTGGCCGAGTAGCCTGGGTACATAAGAGTAATCTCAGACAAAATAACGTTGCTTCTGCAGAATTGCTATGTCTGTATGTGGAATGTGTAAAAAGTGGTTGTTCTTGCATGATAAGAAGCTTTGTCTCCATTGCTGTTTAGAAAATGGGGTCTCTCAGGCTAATGTAAAATTCAGTGAAATCCAAAATAAATCCATCGGGTTTCATGAAATTATTCTGCATTCACACTACTGTGGCCTGTTCAGGCAGTCTGGTGCTATGACATGGTGTTATCCAGGTAGAATTTGAGCAACGAGGAACTAGACTACAAGGCAGATTTATAATAAGAGTTTTATAAAACTGTTCCCCTCCCCCAAAACACAGAAAGTATGTTTGCCATATGTTACCAGCAGAATAAATGAAAACACCCTTTGTGCAGCTCTGTGAACATCAAAATAATGGAATGGCTTAGATGTGTACCGTAAGTGAATCACAGACTGTTTATAGGAATCCCCAAATTAGAGCAAAGTCCAGATCACTCACTCATGGTAAAATGTAATGAGAGCATGAATGAAATGTACTGCACGTATGCACATGTTAGTGCACATGATAGAAATATGGAATATTTGAAAAACTCTTTCAGGTTTAATAATATTTCAGTTTTAACAGTTCATTTGAACCTTGCATAAAAATGAATAAACCCAATGAGTTTCACTTAAAAACTTAATTAAAAGAGAGTTTCTAGGTTTTTAAAATTCTTTCTTATTTAGATTTTGTAGAAGACTTGGATGTGAATATTCAATCTTCTGCCTGTGACAATGCCTTAATTAATTTACGGTATTTTTAATAGTTATATTCTGTTTAATCTCATTCTCATACCTGTGTTCTGAGACTTGTGTGATTCTGCTGTTGTTTGTAATGCAGAATTTCCGTCGACTTCAATGTGAGAGCTCTCCATGGAATGATGGATAGTAGTAATAATATTAATCATTTATATAGCACTTTATATGTTCAAAATATTGGATAATCTTTAAATGAGCTCATTTTTGCTCTCAGATATGTGAGTGAAATCTTCATTCTGTCAAAAAAAATTGTTACTTGACATACGATTTTTTTTTTTTTTAAATTTTCCAGTCTTACTCATCAGGTATTTTGAAAAGGTTTATTTTGTTATTTTTGTAGGGTAGATGATAGAATATTGTCTTATCTTAAGTTTGCGATCTTAAAAGGTTTGTAAAGGACATGTAGGTTGCTCCGGTGTCCTCTGATAATTTCAACTGATAAACCGAATACTTCAAATCCTTGTATTATCTTTGAGAGGACTGCAGGCCATGCTGAAAAGCATGTGTTTCTTACTGCATATGACTAATTCTTATGTATGCAATGGAGTTAGCTTATAAACCAAGTAAGTTTTTTTCTAGAGTTTTTCTAGTGAAGTGTTTTTCTAGTGAATTCAGGAAGTTTTACCAGTTTTTCATAGGCAGAATAATTAACCTTAATGTTTTGAATTTGCAGTTATTACACAACTGTTTTAGAACGTGAGTAATTTCTGAAGACTGGCTTCTGTTTGGAGTATATAACAGTCAGCTTTGCAGCTGCATGGTTGGTTCATTTATTTTTCAAGTGTTACAAGTACCACAAACTGTTGGCAAAAGGAGGAGAAAATGGTGAACAATACTTGTTCTTCCAAACAGGCTGGGTTTTGGTGCCAATGGTATCAATGGCAACTTTTCATTTGAGTAGAAATAAGACTTGGTTCATAAAGACAGTGAATTGTAGCAAATGCAAATCTAACATTTGTTCCCCCCCCCCCTTTTTTTTCATAACAGCTAATGCTAATTATTCTATTGTAAATGGTACTCGGATGTTATGCAGCAGCAACGAATCCAATGTATGGGTACCCATTAAAGGACTGATTCCATTTTCTAACTACACAGTACAAGTGAATGCTTCCAACAGCCAGGGCAGCTTGATAAGTGATGCTATAACAATAGTCATGCCTCCAGGAGGTAAGTATGAAGAAGTGCTTTTTCTGTGCATGTAACAATTACACAAATACTCTGCTGAGCAAACCAGTATTTATTATTGGAACTGAGGACTGGAAGTTCAGAAGAATATGTTTGCATTAGTAGTTCTTACTAACAAAGTTGTTCTTTTCAGCTTCTAATTTGTCACATTGCTCAATTTAAGAACTAGGGAATGAAAACAGGTAGTTGCATATATAACATGTAGGTGAGAAGTGCATTATATACTTCATTTTTTTTCCTGTGAATGGTGGTGTATTCTATCACGGACAGCTAATCTAATCTAAGAATATAGAGAAAGTCACCTGCATTTTGTAATCTGTTTTAGAATAAAAGTTAAGTGCTGACAAAGCGCACTTACTGGATGGATTTAGATAATTTGTTTCATAATAGTGGTATAAACCATTGGTAATATATTGAGCCAGAATCCACAAACTGGTGTAGCTGTCGGCAAGTCAATTGCCATGTGCTGATTTACAGTGAATGAAGCTCTAAGCCACTTTGGATTTTATCTTCATAAAAAATTGAAGTAAGAGAACTGAGCAAATAATCCCTAAACACTCTGCATGTTTTTGGTTGTTTTGGTTTGTTTTTGGTTTGTTTTTTTTTTTAAATGAAAGCTTAAGTTTACAGCTGATATATATGTGTTCCTTTTGCATTCTCTTTTCATGGACATTCTAGTGAATTAGCTTTTGTTGAACAAATGCCAGTGGAAACAATGAATTTAAAGCAATTTTGAATTCCAAAGTGAGAGCCCAACAAAACTTGATCTTGAGAGGTGTCTAGGTGTAGCTGATGAGCAGGAATAGTGTAGAGTGACGCACATATCATTTGAAAGTAAAAAAAGAAAAAAAAAAGAAAAAAAAAAAAACAAAAAACAAAAAATCCCATAAACCTTACAGCTCAAAAATACAATTACACTTGGAACAGTTTGCTGTTGGTTGGTTGCTGTTGGCAGATGGATTGGTTTTGGGGCCAAACCAACAGAAATGGTTGTGAGAAGGGAATACATAAAAGGCAGAGTTTGTACAACAGACTACTGAGCAAGAAGGAAAAGGTAAATTCCTAGCACATTTTATACTCTTCCAATCTGATTGCCAAATTATACCTAATATTAACAAATATACTTTATCATATAATAATAAAACTGCATCTGAGTTTTACTGTTCACTTAAGACTGACATTTCTAATCCCAGTGTCACACTTCAATTTTGCATGTAGAAATTACAAAATTTGGTAGTGAAAATTTTACCAAATAAGAAGGTAAAGGATCTTTGAAGATAGGCAAGGATGTGCACAAGTTTATGACAGCCATTAAGATACACTTTCTTTCATCATTAGATTGTTGTTGATTACAATTAGAAAACTTATAGCTTTGAAATTATCTTTTTTATGACCTTGTGGTAGTTTAAAAGCAATACCTCATTGATTAAATAGGTTTTAGTTCATGCTTCCTTTTAGTTAATGATCTGAAAACATATTATCCTGATTTACACATAAAATCATGCTGAAAAGCATGTGGCATTCACTAGGATATGTGTGTTTAAGTAGAATTAAATTAGCAGTGAGAGTTATTAAAGAAATCTTCCATACTATTGTCCAGTGGACTGTGATCTGTAGTGAAATGAATAATAAATGAAGCGCTGCATATGAGAGTAGTACTCTCACACACACTATATCCTCACTATACGTGTACACACAGACACACAAGTGTATATCTAGGACAATGTATGTTTACTTTACTATGATGTTTATTATAATTACTCTCTGAATGCCATACAATTCCATTGCATGCTAAATTATGGGTATAATGGTAATTTTACACTGGGCTGTATTCAGTGCCTTCACTTACAAACACTTTCTAAATCATTAAATGAAATCTAGATGCTACTAAAATCAGAAGGAATTTTATTTTTTACTTCAGTGGCCAAGATTTCACTTTGACAGAAGTTTTGTTTGATCAAAGAGTGAAAGACTTCTCATTATATACAAAATCACAGCCTTTTAATGAGTGTTAAAATGTAGTGTTCTCTTTTCAAGGGCAGAAAAAAAGCTGTTTCAGAAATTTGCATTGTGGGGAGTACTTCATGGAGCTTGATGGAAGATTGTATAAGAGGGGGAGAGTGGTAGAGGACAAAGGAGTATTCCATTTTGAAGTTACTGCAGATCACTGTTTTTCAATTATGATACAAGTTTTCTTTCAACATGCATCTCTTTTGTTTAATTTTTTATTTAAAATGTATTGCACATAATATAAAGCACGCTAAAGATTTGGTGTTACCTGATTGAATATATCTTAATTTCTCATCAAGCTGATTTGCCATGCTTAAAGTCAACGCTTAAAAAAAAATAATCTTAGAAATAAGGAATATATTTTGTCTAAGCTCTTGGCTAAAATTGCAGTGCAGGTTCAAGAGTTCTTGGAAAGATTAAAAAAATAAAAACTGAATCCAAATGTTAATCCATAAATATGAAACTTTCTTTTGACCCTTACCCTGTAGTGGTCTGGAGTTACTAATGGGGTTAGGATTTCAACTCTTAATGGGACTTGGTGCATTAGTGTTTTGTATGCATGGAATTCAGCATTCAGTTTAATAAGTGGTTGACATTGGTGATGTCCCTTAATTTGCTTAAATCTAATTGGCTCTTTTATCAGTCAAACCTGTATGGATTGGCAATTGATCAGAAAGGGTCAGCCATGACTGTGCATGTACTTAAATGCTGGAACCACCAGTTAAAGTCACTGTTGCATAATAAGAAGCTGAAACCATGAGAACAAATGATCTTCAGAGTCGGAAGGCAAAAGAAAGCGGAGAAGTTTTTCAGGATGTTCAAGTTCAGAACAAAGGCATTATGGAGTATATAAATTTTAAATACACTGCTTTTTGCCTCAAGACTTAAAGCTTTTTTTTCCAGATGAACTGAAATCTTGTCTGAAACTGTCTTTGTTACATCAAAGAACTGCACAGAAAGCTAAAAGAGATGGAAGAAGCATAAAAGGGCATAGTTTAAAATGATTAGTGACAAATTTCATACCGCAGAGGTAGAAGTAAATTTTTTTGAGTTTTATATTTTTTCCAAAAAGAATAAATTTGTTCTATTTATCTTGTCCTAAACTGCATTGGTAGAAGTTGTAAAAAATAATCTACTAGCCAATGCTTCACATTAATTTGAGGATGCCAGCTGGTAAAAGATCTAGAGAACAAATTGGTTTAGAATTAATTTAATTAGGTGAATGAATTGAAATGATACAACGGATGTAAAACTGCAAAAATCTGGGAGAAAATCTTCTGTGTGGAGTCCTTGGTTATATATTTTTCTTCTTAATGAGTGCTATTTCTGATGTAGTAGCACATAGAGGACCCCATTAATTTAGGATTGCTTTGTAATAAGAGATGGTAAGCTAACAGAAAAGAAAGTCGCAGTCACTACTGGTAATAGTTTATACTCTAGTTAAATCCATTTGTTCTCTTTCTTTGACCACAAAAGGCCTAGTATGGAAGGGAATGAGAAGTCCTGTATGCAGAAAGGAAGAAGATAGATCATGTTGAAAAAATATGTGCAAAGAGAGATAGCAGAGAGAGACAGGCTGCTGATCAGATGGGTACCAGGAAGGTGGAGGCTCAACCATCACCTCCAAAGCACAGAAAAGGACTGGATCCCTAAGTATTGCAAGGGGTGTGAAGCTTGTTGTGGATGGTAATTGTGTATCACATTGCAGAGTTGTCTTTGTGTGGTTACAAACCATTAACTTGGTGCTGATTTACCTATAGAAAAGAGCCTGAAAGAATTGATATATATTCCCTATGTAAAACATACAAGGGAAGATACTCTAAAAAAAAAAAAAAATAATTTGCCTAAGCAGTGAAGTGTCTCTTTAATCTCTTCTGTAATTTATGAAGTATGTTTTTCATTTATTTGGTCTGTCTGTGATGTGCACAACATAGGAATGTGTAGCTGTGAAAGATGTCAGATTTTGCCTTGGACTTTTAAGCACCTGCCCTTTGCTGGTCCCTTGTTTGCATATGGGATGCTGCATGCCCCTGCCTACAAGTTTGGACTAGTTCTCAGCAGCAAAAAGTGAGCCTACATACTTGTAGCTGTTGATGTTTGTTTGACATCTACAGAGGATGGTGTCCTGCAACCAGAGGATTTCAGCCACTGTTAGTTTAGGTAGCAAGACCTCTGAGATTGGATATTGAACCACACCATAGGATCATTGATCTAATTATGCAAACAAATAAGAATCACATCATACAACTTATATTCACATCTGAAAGTATTTGCTCATGCAAGTTGATCACTGAAGCCAATAGGCCTCCTTAGATGAATGCATATTCAGTAAACAAAGCAAACTGATGCCGTTAGGCCAGAATTATTTAGGAAGAAAACCCACACCTGAATATGCTAGAGTTTTCCCTGTGAGAGGTTTGTTTTTCCATGATGCTCAGTATCACATTGAGTCACACCATAAAACTTGCTTTGACAGAATTTCCTTTACTTCAAATTTCAGATACTTCTGAGACATTAGTTGTTTTTCTCAATTCTCTCCTTTTTTCTAGTCTTTCTTTCTTTTTCTTTTTTTTTTTTATTTTATTTTTCCTATAGACTTAGACTAAAATCCAACAGGATTCTTTTTGTTCTATACCTTCTGTTTCTTTTTCACTTTTTTTCTCTTACATTCTCTTATGTCACTTCTTGTAAAGGTAGAGTAGTAAAAACAGAATTTAAAAATGGAAAAAAGTAAATGAAAGGTAGTTTAGGAAAAAAAAAAAGATTCTGGCATCATTCTATTTTATTCATTGCAAAAAATTTTATTTTAAAAAATTCCAAATTCTCAAACATCTGCATTATATCTCTATAACTTCAGAATAATATAATCTCTGATTTTGATGAAGAACAGAAAATGTTTAAACAAAATTGTTGCAAACAAGTCGACAGGGGTGGGGAGTGTTAACAGAAAGTTCTTGATGAAAAATTGTGACCGTATCTTTTCTAAAGGTAGTTTAAGGAGAGAGCAGGTTAGAGTAGGGAGGGGGAAGGAGCTCTCCTACATCCCTCATCAATGACCTAGCTAATTAAAGAGTGTCAGTGGCAAGCTGTGTAAATTGTCCATTCCAGTTCCTTTTGCCCAGAAAGATGATTTCATGGGGATATAAGGGTAAGATTGCAAAAGTGCTTGTGTGGAAAACTGGGAGTTGTTCTAATGAAACAATAATTCTTCTCTAACCTCTGCAGTATTGAACTGATTGTCATTTTCATTAGCTCTACTTTCTTCTTTTATTCCCCTCTCCCAGTCTGTTCAGCACATCTTTCAGTGAGCTCATACTGTGTCTATTCTTGGTTTTGGATGGGTGTTTGGGGTGGCAGGAGAAGAGAGGAGTAAGTCTCATTCCTGAAAGGTTCTGTCGTCAGACTCCGGTGATGAGAGGCACAGAGGTGCCTACTTTACTGCTCACTTCCCTAAATTGCAGCCAGTTGGGGCTCAGCCTAACTCCACACATCATAAAGGACCACCTCAAGGTTGCTTTCAATTGAACCTTAGTGTAAGTCCCTACTCATAAAACTGGAGTGTCAGAAGGCAATGACACTCCAACTATGTCTTTTTTTGTTCTGATTGCCTCCTTCCCTTTGCCCCTGCACCCTGTCCTTTTGGGACTAGGCAGGTCGCCCCTAGTCACAGCTATGCTGTTACTATGCTCCAGACATAAGACACCTGTATTTATCAGCTTCTTACGTTGCTTTCTGTCTTCTGGAGCTGCATGAAACAGGGCATGGAGATCAAAACTGCAGTTTAGTTGCCTAGAAGAACATGGATGTTTTTGCTTGCTTGGCGACTGCCAGATGAGAAAGGGAGAACTGTGCAACAGCTAGAAAGAGCCAGCTGATCATCTATAAGCAGGCAATGAACCTCATTGTAGAGGTCTCATTCCAGGTTGTTCCAAAACCTTAGCCTTAGCATGAGGTCCACGTGGTACTTAAGATCTCTTGGAAGAAATCTGCAGTAGAGCAGATTTCACACTGGAAAATTACAGATTGATTGTACTTCTGAAAAACAGAAGTACATACAAAAGTGGCAAAAATTGTCTGTTGTGGAATTTAGCAGCAGATCATTATTTAAAATGATTACCTACCGTCACATAAACGTATTCTGGACTAATTTCAATTGTACATAAAAAAGTCACAATTTAGATGAAGTATGCAATTTTTATATAAATCTTAAGCCTATTCAT
This sequence comes from Buteo buteo, assembly GCF_964188355.1. Lineage (NCBI taxonomy): Eukaryota > Metazoa > Chordata > Aves > Accipitriformes > Accipitridae > Buteo > Buteo buteo. The sequence continues at coordinate 10,931,955 of NC_134182.1, forward strand.
AGTTAGGTTTTGGTTTGGTTTTTTTTTCATTCTGTGTAAATCTGAACTAAACTGGTCAGTACTCTAAAGTCAACATTCTTTATGTGATAAATTGGGTTCTTCTGATGAAGGAATTCTACAATAAAATGACATTGAAATTCCTAGTGAAAACATACAGAACACATTTGAAAAATCACACCATGAATTTTGTCTTTTAAGCCATTTTCCAGATATATGCAAGTATTAGGAATTGGATCAATTTTTGTGTTACTTGGCTACTATGATTTGCACTGCTTTTCTAAAAAGCTCACTTCATTGTATTTATTTTTGACAACTTCTGCCGCTGTACTTTCCAGAATAAAATGGCATTTTCATTAGCTGTCAGCAAAGGCAAATGTCTGTAGGTTGTTTTTTGGTTGTTTGGGGTTTTTTGGGGGGTTGTTGTTTTATTGTTTTGTCATTTCATTCTGTACTTTCTGCACTTGAAGCATCTAGATTATGGAAGTTAGCCTGCTGATCATAAAGCACTTGAGTAAAGTGGCAAGGGGTTTTTTGAGCTACTTTGCACAGTTGAGGAAGCTTTGAAGTTCTTCTTTTTGCAAGGAACTCTGTAAGCCTCCAGCAAAGTTCCATCACCCTGTTACATATTCGTCACGTTTCCATATTTTTTTTAAAAAAAAAAGCTTAAGGGGAGAAGAATTAAGGTCTCTCAAGATCTTGCTGAGTGTGGAATGTAGGGGGAACCAAATCACTATTCTTTTCCTCTCTTTAGCTGGGGACAAAACTAGAGATGATCTTTCTTAAACATCATGGCCATAAAAGTGCTTTTGCTTTTTTTGCTGGTTTCCTTTATGGTTAAAGATAACTATTAACTCCTATTTGGGAGTTTTTTGTGTAGTTTGGAAATAGATCTGGAATTGAATTTAAAAGATCTTAAACTTTGTATCTGCATCCTTAAAACACTTTGCAGAATTAAAATATTTTTCTTCCATATACTTAGTTATTTGTTCTAGTGGTGTTTTAAGTGTGACTTTTCCTTACTTTTTCGTAGTATAGTGTTCCTCATTTTGTAACATCTATGCAGTTATCTTTGGGCTAGTTGACTGAGTACCTAAGGAAAAATAAGCTTCTCTGTAAAGACAGAAAGGGAGAGAAAAGGGAAGTTGAGTAAGAATCAGTCATTAGAGTCACCATTTCTCCTCTGGTGTCCCTATAATGCACTGTTGTTGTATGCTACCCTCTTTCTTACAACAAAGGTGACTATAAGAGTCTATAGGCCTTAGTGATTTCTGACATTTGACAGTTTCTCCTCACGGTGCTTTTCTTTCTGGACATTTATTTTTGTGTCTGCATGCACGTGGAGATGCATACGCACAAATATATATGTGATATATTAGTGTATGCATGTTCATGCATGCATGCTGGCTTTTTGTCTTTTTTTATTTGGCTCTGTATGCAGGTCTTATTTATTCTTCTGGCAAAGAAATACTACGCTTTTAGATTAATTCCATGTTAGTAAAATAAGAAAGAAAGGGAATTCATGTATTTCATGTTATGGTTGGATACATCCAGTATTGAATTATATTAATTCTTACTATTTGTACATTGACGTATTTACTTTTATGATTTTTACAAATCTTTACTAATTCAGCTTTCCAGTAGACTTCTGAATGACCGAGGATTGTTATTCCCATTTTACAGATAGATAGAAAGACAGGCATTTGTTAGCAATGGAAGGTAAAAGGTTTTTTATATTCATCCTCATGCTGAAAAGTATAATATACATGTCAAAGTTCGTCAGCCTCTCTTCTTGTCCCTCAGCTTAGACTGGGGGATTGCCTCTCCATGAAAAGTGTCACCATAGTTGAATGTAGCCACTGTGTACATAGAAAATACATGAATTCAGGTTGACTGATTTTAGATTTTAGATTATCTAAACAGCTCTAATAGAACATGTAGAAAGAAAAGAAGTTGAATGAGTGAAGAGATGGCAATATAGAAAGAAAGAATATTTCTCTTTTCTCTATTTTTTCCTTCCAGTGAAGTTGTGAGTGCTCTTACATACTAAGAAGCCTGTTTGAGAGGGTTATTCGTAAGAAATTGATAGTGCTGTCCAAAAAATTGAACAGGATGTTCCTGATGGTTGTAATCTGCAATAAGCAGCTGTAAATTTTCTGTGATGAAGATTTAGCCCTTTCAGTCTATGTTTTAAAGACACACAAAGGAGAGGGAAAGTTTTCCCTGCCTCTTTACTTTTTGTCAAAAGATTTAAGAAAATCTATATTGTAGAGAATAAGTATTGCCAAGGTATTTCCTTTACCTCAACATATGGTGAATTGTATGTGCAGATTGGAATAAATGCTGTGACATGTCTTGTGGCATACGAGGCAAAACACAGCCAGTCTGGCTTGGGTTTGAATAAAACGTGATGGTGTTACTAAGGCTTTTAATCAATTAGGCTACCCAATTTTAAACAAGAAGACAGTAGCCAAGGTCTTTTCAGTAAAAATACTTGGGAACAGATCATTCATTGTTGTATGTTGACACACTTCCACCAATTTCAGTGGATTTACATGTTCTTCAGCATTATTTGAGGACGCAAAGCCAAGAGTTAATTCATATAAATAGTTTATTTGTTAAAAGTGTCTAGAACAGGACATTAACTGATGAGTGGCTACTTAATAATGCTGTACAAGCATTCCTGTGTGGATGGGTCGGGTGTAAAAGTTTGTAATCCTTTTACCCTATTCATCAGATAAGTCAACTGTATATTTTGCACAGATTATTGCCATGTGTGAATAGGCTTGTCTAAGTTGCTCTTTATTCACCTTAAATATTAAATATTTTGCTTCAGTGGATAACACCTGGATCATATTTCTGTCAATGGAAATACTATTTTTAGTGGGGGACCAATCCATAAAAACAGTTAGGGATTTTTGCCACAGTTAGGTGGAACGGAGGTGTCACCTTTCATATTCTGTCATACTTTATCTCTGTTAGAGCACTGGCTGAAAAAACATCTGGTGTAGTCATCCTGAAGTGACTAACATTCCCATCTCCCACTTTCTGGGTAGCATACTAATCTCTGGGTTCATAACCAAGGCAAGGCAGGATACTGCCCATCTGTCCTGTTGAAACTCTACTACCGGGGGGGCGAAGGTCTTGTTTATTGGGCAAGAAGACAGAGCAGGTGCTGTGGTAACCCAGGGCTGAAGACACTGCTCAGGTTGGGGTGAGGAAGGGTACATGTCAGCAGCAAAGCGGGCAAGAGGGGCAGGTCTTGAGCTCTGGGCATTTGTGGATCTGGATGTATGTTGTTCATCAGTGCTGATAGTCAGCATGAGCATCAGAATGTGATCCTATTGCTATTTTCTAATACAGCTTAATTTATTGATACTGCAGCTGTTGAACTAGACTGTAACATGAAGTGACAGCCATAGCATTGCAGCTGGCAATTTTGAGAAGTGATAAAAATTCTTGTTTACTCTGTAAATGTGATAGTTCAGATTTGTCAGCCTCAGCCTCATGTGTTACATAAGAGAATAATACACAGTGTTCTGTTGTTATTTTCTGAATTATAATAGTTTTATTTCCAGAACTAAATTTTTGATTCTGCTCTTTGCCATTGTGCAGATTACCCCCCTGAGATTTTTGCATGTTGATCAATGGCAGGATTTGGTTATATAGGAAAAAACACTCCCTGCTGTTAATGATGACAGATACAATTAAATTAAATCTCTGCCATTTCCTTTGATGTACACAGATTTTCTCCATTAATATTGATAGACTTTAGAGTCACAAGCACATGTTGCGAGAGGAGCAAACCCCTGAATGTTGTATTTTGCTCTTTGTGGAGCTGACTATAACACTTTATGTCTAAAGGTAAGGAAAGCTGCTGACAGTTTTGATATATTAAATTATAACTGAGAACTAATTCAAGGATCAAAGATGCTCTTTGGGAGGCATCACTTTACTGGTAGGAAAAATCATTACCTTTTTTCCCAGTCTCATATATTTGTACTGTATGTCTTGGAAATATCATTCCCTACAGTTTCTGAATCTTGATGTTTAATTTAACACAAAGGTCTTTGAGCAGCACAATGGGAGGGGGGCTTCTGCTAGTAAAACCTCATAGAAGGAGATTGAAATGTACATGTTTTTTCTCATTTATCAAAGAAGTGCAAAAATCTAAACCGACATTTTATATCAAATGAATTATGAACTGTGTACTTTGTACCTAAGGGAACAACAACTAAATTAGACTTTTGTTAAAAAGAGAGAGAGGAAAAAATAGGCTTTTAATAAAATATACAGTCATTTTTGGTATTTTGTCTGAACCTGACGTATGCTGTACTTTGCACAAGAAAACTAGAGAGTATAGGCTACTTCAAAGGCTATATGCTTTGAATGCCTTAGAGTGACTTGAGAAGCAGGTTAAGATAACACACAAACCAGAGTTTCTACTTAATAAGTATTGTTGCTTTGATATTTTTGTTTTCAGCCTTGTCCAACTCAAGTGAACAGGAAAAGATAATATGCTTTTTAATAGTTTGAAGATTGGAGCAAAGTAGTAAATGGTATTTTTTTTTTTAAACTTCCATTTGTGAGAATATGATTGCTACTGAAAAAGACTTCTAGGCAGCAAAATTTTAGAAGACGCTTGATTGAACTATAAGAGGTAAATTTCCAAAGAATTATATACTCAGTATTTTAAGGGCATGACTTCCACTGTCTTTAGGTGAACACCACTTCTTGCAAGCAAAGAGGAGACTCCCACTCTGCATGTAAAGCTAGAGTTTGTAAAGTTTATGAGATTTTGTACATTCCCAATTTATGAATTTCCTTCATGACTTTCAGCAGGAATAGATTTATTTCTGTGCACTGACATAGAAGACACTTTGATACTGTTGTGATAAGCACCTACACCTTAGAGAAAATGGGAAATGAGAAGATAAAATTCCATGGTTTCTTTGACAGCATATTCCCTAGTGCACTGCTATGGTGCTTTTTGATATATGAACAAAATATCCAAGAGCTAGTTGCTTTTCTCATATGTCATATACACATATTGCATAAAGATATATTTCGGAAGATTAGGTAAGTTAGAATATACGAAAGCTTTTGGAAACTCTGCAAGCTCAGAAAACAGTGGTGTATGAACAGTGATTGTGGGAATATAATACCATGAACACATCACAAAATCTGAAGCACGAGACCAGCTATGTTTGTAGCTTTAGTATTGTTTCCTATGACTGCCATCAGGAGACCAGAACCAAAACCAAAGCTGTAATGAGAAGTATTAATGATGGCATGTCCTCTGCTGAGCTATCCAAATGTACTCACACCCAAGGAGGCAGTCTTGGTCTTTGCAGCCTTGCAACTCCCAGTAATGATAAAGTTATCTGATCCTTTAATATGTGGGTCTGCTGTGAAGAATGGTTCATTTATTGGTATAAACAATGGGTATTTTTAGTTAAAAGTATGGTGATTGTTTTTCCTCATTTATAACTAAGATTTTACTTTTATTATTCAACAATACAATATTTTCTTTTTCTAAATGTTCTCTCTATTTATAAGTTATAGTGCTACATAGTATTTGTTTCAAAACAACATGTAAATGCCACTGGAAATGTGGCAGTGTAAATGCACTTTTTTCTGTTACAGAAAGGGAAGAAGAGGTGGCAGGTTGAGGGGGTGCAGTGGTTTGGCAGAGCCACAACAGGGAGCTGGTCCCCTCCAGGCATGTCAGAGAGTCAGATTTTCTGCTTGTGCTATCTGTGGAGGAGATGAGAGGGATGGGGACAGCAACTGTAGGTGGGAAGAGTCACTTCCTTCTTTCTCAACACCTGTCGCCCATTTTCACTATAAAAAGACACTGACAATGAGACAAGGGGGGTTTGTGATTACCACATACGGCATAAAGTAGTTAATTAGCAGCTGCAAAACAAATCCAGCTCTGTGTTGCCTGGATTACTAGGAGCAGAAACTTTGAGGAAACCTCTTTGCCTCCTCTTTCTGCAAATAAGGAAAGAATTTGAGGAGGAAAATATCTGTTACAGATTCAGTTGTTTCATGGCCAAAAGGTAGTCCAGTGACATGGATCTCGCAGATACCTGTAGGACATTCAAGATATAATAAGACCACACCACCCACTGTGTGTAGTGGTTCCCTAACACCAGCTAATCTCTCATCTTGTCAGCTCTGTTTTCTATTTATGGACACTCTCAAGCTTGGATTCCATCAGAAATAGTAGTATTTCACACCATCCTCTATGTACTGCAGAGAAATTTATAGATTAAAAATAATTACAAGTAATCTTATTGAAGATCTAATTTACTTGCAAACCTGCATTGTTCTTTAGTCTGTACATTTAGGGATATATAAACTGTTGCTTCTTTCAAAATGCACATCAACTGGTAATGCTTTAGCTTTCTGCTAGCAGGGTAGGCTGTTCTGTGAGTAACAGACCACTGGCACATTCATACTGCAGGAGTGCACATAATTTGAACCAGGAGACTTCTTATTTAACAAGAGCTTTCATATCTTTTCTAATATCTCACTTTCTTTAGCGTTCAGTTAGGTTGCTATATTTTCCTAGTTTCTTTTGCCACATTGAGTGGAAATATAGCAACAATCATTTGCAGAAACCACTTGTACAAGTAGAATGCTGCTTTCTGGTTTTGAATATCATGTTATCTTTTTGCTTTCAGTCATAGAATAAAACAATATTAAAAATTAATTTTCAACAACTTATGCTTCAGACTGAGGCATATGCTTCTTGTAACATCACCACCTCTGTGCCTTTTCATTTTTCTTTGTTCCTTCCTCATCTTCTATGATGTTAGAGTCCCCTTCATTGAATTATTAGGCTGAAAAAGAGCTCATTGGGAAATCACGTCGTGTGTCTTCTTTCCTCAAAACCGTAAGTTGTCTCATTTCTGGTAAAACAGTTGTTTACTCTGATGGAGATTTGAAATCTTTCTTGCAGCAGTTTAATCCCATTACTGTATGTCCTGTTTCCCAGATTTTCTTTGTCTTTGCAAAACTTCTGTGATGTTGAAGATTCGTATATGTCTATTCCTTTGCTCTTCTATTATTATTTAAGCTACATAGGTTTAAACTTTCTTCCCTGGTCTTTTCCCAACCATCATTGATATAATTTGCTTTTTTTGTTGCTTTCAGGAAGCTCCTATTTCCAGAGCTATCTAAGAACTGTTTAGTTTCAAACATGAAGTAAAAACCTTGAAAGCCAGCCTGCAGTTCTTTGAAATTGTACCATCAGCATTAAGAAAGAAATTTCAGTTTAGCCAAGTGTCTCCTCACCAGCAGTCTATGAGACTCTCAGCAGAAATGTTTCCATCAATGTGGAAGTTAGCATACCTGCCTCTGGTCATAGCTCTCAGCCTGCAGATATCAGTTGTAAGGGAAGATTTTGAAGATGATGTCAAATTCTTTCCCCTTCTTCCTTTCAAACATCAAAAAACCCCCAACCAAAAAGTCCTGAAATTAATCTCTAAAACGGCTTCATGCAGGAAGCTGAAGTTATTGCATGAAGATAGAGAGGGTCTTGTTCCCTCTGCTCTTGCCACATCTGTTCCCCTAAGTAAAAAGGCAGATCTGGTAGTTTCTCAAAGCTACTTCATAGAGATACTTCGTTTTCCAGTAACCAGAGTCACGATTAACCCACAGGAGCTGTTTCTTTAATTGTGGTTTTTGCCTGATTATGTAATAGCAATCCTTATTTTTTTTTCTCATAGTATTTTTTAAAAAAATTAATTTTGTGATATGACAGTTATTGGCTAGGCATCCTTTTAAACAGTCCGATGAATAATTAGTTTTACTGGGCAGTTATAAATTCCATCCAATGTCTTTATTACAGGTATTAAAATCATTAATCATTCAGCTAATTGCTTATTGGCATTCTTTTGTAGCTTTTAGAGTTTAGCAAAGTTCTTGCTGGGTAAATGGATAAACTATCTAGCATGAGGAAGGAAGGCAAGTTACTTCTTGTATCAAGGTAAAGGTGACAAATCTGTAAGACATTTTTATAGTGTTGACCTCAGTAAAATATAACACTTAGGAAAGAGGCATCTCTTACACATATTTTTACTTGAGACCCATATCTGGATTGCAGATGTTGAGGTTGTACATGAAGAAAAGTTATTAAAAGGAGGGGGAGGTCTGATTTTGTTTTTCACTAGAGCAGTGTTAATGAGGAGTAAGTAAGCCTGCTCTGAGATTACAAAAGGCAATTGTCTTAAACTTGAGGTCTGCAGGTCATGGAGTAAAGCTTGAGTTGATTTTCAGGGCCCTACTAAAATTGTACTCTGCGGCTTGGAATACCAAATAGTGCAATCAAAGGAAAATGTGCAGTTAGAGCTTACACACTCAATCTAGATAAAGCTAAATTTTAGATTTTTTCAAACTTCTTATTTTCATCTTTCTGAGTGATATTGTGGCTTACAAGTACAAGTAACATTAAAGATTAATGCTAAAAGTGAAAAGATTTACAAAGCCACTCCTTTTCAAATGAAATTACTATTATAGCAGAGATCAGATGTATAAAAAAGGATAGATCGTGAAGAGAGAACAAGATATTTCTGTGCCCTGTTTATGTTATACTTCAGAAAAGAAAATTTCACTAACATGAGGTGTGAACAGGTTTGGATTTACTGGGAAGTTTATGGAGGCTTTAAGCTACTCCTTTATGTCTCTTTACTGGCTTGTTCCCATGGCACAGCTTCTTTTCTTCCCAAGCCCCATGTGCCAGAGCGGGACAAGCAAGAAGGGCCACCATGGACCTTTCCCATTGTATGTTCCAAAGTGCATGGAAGTGTGTTGAATAAGGGGTGCATTGTCCCTGGTATTTGTATTACTAGATGGAGATCTGTCTGTAACTGGAAACACATACCAGTGAAATTATAAAATTAAGATGACAGTCCAAGAATACTGTATGCACTCTGTAGGCATTGAGTAGGTGGAAAACAAAATGGTTGAAGATATATGTTAAATGAAAAATCAAGAACAACCGCATATATTCTCTATACACCGAGTAGGAAAGATAACTGGGACAAGAGGGTTAAAAACCAAACCGGAGTAAACTTCAATGAACCTGTGAAGATAAGAAACAAAAAAAAGCAATCTTCTGCTTTGCTGACAGATAAAGGTTTATAACTAGCATGCCCTTCTAGTGATGACATCGTGGCCCAGCATTGTGGCCTGTTTCGGTTAAATGAAACAAAACCACGTGCCCATGTTGAGAATTATGGAGAGTGCAATGACTGGAATTATTTGAACTGAGCAAACAACTAGATAACAGGCATACCTGGGAAAATCAGAAGAAACAAACGTCAACGTGCAGAACATATTGCCATAAAAAGTGCTGTAATGAGATGATCTCAGTATGGGCACCTAAAATAGAAAATGAAACAGGAGTATCTAAACAAGTACTGCAATGAAATAAAGAAATGGGGTTTGTGAATTGAACCTGGAAAAGAGTGAGAGTAGGCATGACTGAGCAAGACATTCATCTAAAGGCACTCTGACTGAAACTTTTCCTTGCTGTTATGGCACAAACTGTAGAGAGCCTATTTTCCTCCTCTGTAGTTAAATACCTGCAGTTATCATTTGCATCCACGTGCATGAAAAATATTTTGATAAGATACAAACGCATTGCCTGTGCTAAATATTTTACATATGAAGATGTGGCAAATTGTAGACTTACATTCACATAGCTCCAAACTCTTCTAGCTGGCTATCTGCAGATACTATGGATACAGCAGGGGCAATATATCTGATCACTGTTAAAAGTGGTGTGTCGCTTCATTTCAAAGTTGGTGTGAGTTTACACCCATTTGATAGATATCCAATCAAGCTCTACTGACTTATCTTCCTCTTATTAAAGATTAATAGTGCAGACATTTTTATAACTAAATAATAAATTATTGTCCTAATGGCAGTTCACTTTTAATAGTCCTACTCAAAGTCTTCTACTTCCAGAAAATTTAAATTTCAGATATATCCTTATGATAAATATAATGAATACCTCTCAGAAAAGTAGGCTTTCAACATGGACTAAAAATCTAAGCACAATCATTTAACACAATGCTTGCTGTCCTAAAAGAAACAAATAATTACAAAGCTGACTACTACTGCATATGTTGTTTAAGATAAGGAAATTGAGGCAAGTTGAAACACTTTTCAAAGACTGTTTAGCACATTAGGGGCCGAGCAGGGATCAGATCTTTCTTGATTCATCTGCATGTACCTGAGTATCTGGAATACAATATATCATTGTCAGCTTGAAACAGTCTTCAGTTTTTATTATTTTGCAGGGCTGCTTATTAATTCTTTGATATGAATTGACATCTGATTAAATATTTCATTCTGCCTTTGTAGTCTCTTCATATACAAAGCGTGACTTTCTGCCCTGCTAAGTGAGGATTTACTCGGCTAGATGTTGATTCAGTAGGTTGCAAGTGGAGTGGTTGCCCCCTGAGGGTCATATTAAAGCTTGAGGGGAGCTTTTTGAGCAACATTGCATCTTAAAGACGATATATCAAGCTGATAGATACATGGGTCTTCTGTTGAGAAATTCACAGTAGAATTATTGCTGGTTGCCAGTTATTACTTTGGTAGTAAGGAGTCTCTTGGGAATATAGATTGGATAAAAAGGGTTAAGCTGAGGGAAATGTTACACTGAAGACCTTGGTGATGAGGAGTGTTTGAAACAGTCAAAGTATGGTTTGTGTACAATTTAGAATTACCATTTTTGGGGGGAAGTGCTCCATAGTTTCGATGATCAACGTGTGATTTGTTTAATAGAGCACCTTTCTCATTACGACTAAGCAGAGACTTGACAATTTCTTTGTTGTACCCTCCTGTCCCCCTGCTCCATTCCTTTGGAAGCGCAGAGCTGAGGACACTTGCTAGTGCATAGCTGAGGACATTCTCTGCAAGCTACTGGAAGTCTTTCAGACTAAATAAATTTGCTGTATATTCTAACATGTTGGTTTGAAAGTAGCGGTCTTGGCTTGTTCTACAGGTCAGTCGACTTTCACAGAAGAGATTTGTCCAAATTTTCTACTCTTCCCTATGCTGTGCTTTTGTTGGTAGAAGAGATTTTAACATTTAGCTGAGATTACCTACGCCATTAAAATAACATCCGCACTGTGAATTGTTATTGACATTTAGACAGCTACATCTTTGTTTTTTGATGAACATTCCTGTATCGCTATAATAACCACCACTATACATACATAAAGCTTAATCAGAGCTTTTACTTTGTAGATCTCCGAGAGCTTTACAAAGAAGGATAAGTATTATTATCTCCATTTAACAGATTGAGAAATGAAAGACAAAGGTGAAGTGATGTGTCCTGACAGAACTGGAAATAAATTTAACGCTTTTGCCTCCTCAGTGAGTTGCTCACACTGTCTCCTCAATAACAGTGTGAACTTTGGCTTCCTGGCCAAATTACAGCTCAGCTAATTAGATTCATTTTTAGATGTAGAATTTCTGTGTGCACTTCAACAACTGGTGCATTTTAAGCTACAGACAGTTCAGTTTTAAATAAGGTTGTATCCTGCTTTGAAGGGATATTGAGTCTTTCTGTTAGTGTCAGCTTGTGAAAACACTTTAACACCCTCTAATGTAAGTTTTTACATTAATTGCACCATCTTTCTCGTGCTGGCTGAATTTGGCTGAATTTGCCTGCTAACAACTTCAAGAATCACTTTATAAAGGGATGCCAAAATAATTCCTGATTATCTGCGAGTACTGTACTTTACATCCATAAGATTTAAACCCCCTTATTGCACAACTTCAACATTAGTTATGTTGCTGTGAAACAGAACAATGTTAAGTGAGGTAAATATATGTTCTCCATTTTTACTCTAAGGGGGAAATTTAATTCGCATACAGAGGCATTTGGTGTGCAGATGCTTGTTTTTGATGGCTCAGCTGGAGGGATGTTGGGGGCTGTTCAAGTTAAATCAGCCATCTTCTTCCCTCTGAGTTGAGGTGCTTACAAACTCTTCATAGGCCTTGAAGGTGTTGGCAAGGGATTTGCAGACCATGAATTACCTTAGTCTCAGACATCTCCTGGATTTGGAAACAGGAAGATTTCAAGTTTACTTGGGATTTACTGGAGCCTTATTGCCTACATCTAGATAACAGCAGCAGGAGGGAGCATCCAAAGGCAGCCAGGCTGGCTCAAGCCCCAAAATTTTATGTTGTCTTTTTCGTGGTAAGAGAGGACAGAAAGGGAGGGAGGGAAACTGGAGATCCTGTTCCACTTCATCTTGTCCTGAAAAAAAAACAGGAGGGTTGCAGGGCTAGGGGCCAATTCTCAGAAGTAAAATACCTGATAATAACTCAGGTACCCCAGCAGCCAGCTTTTAGTAAAATTTCTTATGAGAACTGGTAGAACTTGAACTTAAGGGAAAGGGAACCAGTCTGTAGATTGGAGCAAGACATGTCTTGTGCCTTTCTATGTAATACAATTTGGAGCTGGACCTGAAGAATTTTGAAGTTCCCCAGTCATAAGTATCTATAATCAGAGTAAAAGTGTCAGACGCTAGTTCACGTATCTCTGTATGTATACGTCAGTAAAAATAAAAACTACTGTATATGACTGATGACTTTTTTTTTGGAGCCAATGCTATCCTTTCGTGTGTTTCAGGGAGACAATGATTCAGACACTGTATCACAAAGTCTGTTTCTTTCCTCTTAGTAACCACCTCATTTACAGGACGTAAATGAAAATCATAAAACTTATGGTAAAATACTGTTCACTCATCTTAACAACTTACGCCTTGAGGCTTACAACTACACCTTAAGTTACAGATCTGTGAGACTGTTTTTTCCAATAGAGAGAAGGAAGAAAATAACAGCAACAAAAATTTTCTGTTGGAAAGACCAAAGAAAGAAGCAAATGGTAACTACTGGACCGTGAAAAGCAAAACTATTATACAAGAGTTTAAATGACAAAGGCAGTAACTTTCCAGTGTTTTAACTCTCTGGAAAAGAGCTACAGAGCTATGGCTACAGACATGCATTATATATAAAAGTTCCAGATGTGTTTATATACAGAAAGTTTCTTCAACAGATTGTTTTCTTCTTAAAGTAAAAACAAAGCCGTAAACTCATGGGTGCAAATTGGCATAGTTCTTTTTACTGCATGCAGTGAAATTTGCAGCAGTTAAAGGTCATTGGTGATATCATTACTGACACATTTTGATCTACAGTTCCTGGACTTCATAAAAATTAATTTCATTAACAAAACACTGGACTAGAGACGGATACTTCCGTGAATTTATTTTGATTTCTACTTAAAGATGGTTTTCCCCTTAAAATTTCTGCTGTTTTCTTTTAAAATTGTTATTAATTTATAAGGGTGAGAAGGTATCCGAATGATAAAAGTCTGATCGATTTTGCTCTTGCTGGGTAATATTTCTGTGAGCATTTCTTTAACTTCTTAGGGTGGCAGAGCTGGGCACAAAGAGAAGTAGATAATATTTGAACAGGTGGTAGAGAATATGTTCCTTCTGAATTACTTTTGGTATTTGGAGGTTTGCTTTTAGCAAAATGATTCTCACGTAACTGTATTGGAAAGAAGAAAATTAAGAAATAGCATTGTTCAGTAGTGAAAATGTTAAACTAAATGGACCATGTTAACATTGCTGTTGATCCCGAGGAACAGTTTTTCCAGTATATGGAGCATTTTGTTTCCACCCGGCATATGTTCTCCGTGGTTTTCTCTGCTCTAATTCATCCATGTTTTTCGACAGCTCCAGATGGCGTGATGCCTCCAAGGCTTTCATCTGCCACTCCGACCAGTCTTCAGGTTGTCTGGTCTACACCAGTTCGCAACAACGCCCCAGGCGCGCCCAGCTACCGACTCCAGATGCGGCGGAGGCATTCTGCTGGTGACATTTTAGAGTATGCAGACCATAGCAAGGCCACCATCAACTGCTGAGCAAGAAAAGTCCCATTATCTTGAACATGGCTCACCTTTAGGGTGGCTGTTTTTGTTACAAGACATGCAATGTTTTAGTCTTTCTTTAGGTGTTGGGATGTTTAATGATGTAACTCATGCTGCTTTTCTTTGCAGTTTGCTTTCCAGCCCTACTGCTTCCTTACAACACAGTGTCGGAGATCTTGAGCCGTACACTGAGTATGAGATGAGAGTGGTTGCCTCCAATGGTTACGGCAGTGCTTATAGCAACTGGACTTCAATGTCTACAGCAGAGGACAGTAAGCAGTCTGATCTTGTTTAACTCCCTTTAGCAGAAAATATAAATAACAGTTCAGCTGCCACTGCACATAATTTCTTTTGGTTATCTAGCTTTCTCAGTTAAATAGCAATAATGTATTTCCTTCCTGAATATTAACTTGCAATAACTCCTAAGGGATCAAGTAGCTGTTGTCTTAGATTTTCATAAAACATTAATATTTAAATATATGTTTTGTGAAGTAGTATCTTATTTCTTTATATAATATCCCTCTATGCATGCGTGTTCATATATGGTTACTTTAAGATACACTGGTAAATGCAGCTTTGTAAGTTGTATTCCTTTATATTTGGAGACTTGATTCTGATTTCAGTCATATCAGAGAAAATAAGTTGAAGTTAAGAGTATATGACAGTTGTCTTATCTCTGTGTTGAGAACACCTAAGCTGTACCATAGCTGAACAGAACTTTTCATTCCCAGTGATCTTTGTTAATTCAAAGTGGTGATCTACTGGTCTGAAACTGAGTTTGTCGTTGCCAGTCCCATCACATTCCTCATTAATAGTTCTACATTCTGCAGACTCACTCCACATAATTTGTTCAACAGCCCCTTGATTTAACAAACAGGTATCAGCATATAGATACAGCCATTTAGTTGGCAGGGTAGGATTTTGCACCTGATACAATATGTAAGCAGAAACATCTGACAGAACTTGAGCTTGTTGTACATAATACATATACAAAATACATAATTTCCAGATTTTTTAAAGAAACTGAGCTATTAGTTTTCTCTTACAATGTAGTAGGATATCTAATAGCACAATTTTTGGAAAAATCTGTTGTTTTCAAACGTATTCTTAGCGCTTTTTTTCCTTTTTTTAAACCAGTAATGGATGATTCTATTGTACCAAATTTTGGAGAAATTAAGTATTTTCTAAAGAGATTTTTCATGTTAGATCTTGTTTCATAAGAAAGTAAGTCATTCTGAGCAGGAAAAAGCATGGGGTGGGGTGGTGTTTCACTACTGGTTTTATTACTATGTTGCTTTCTCTGCCTTCACACCAAAGTGCCTTGTGGCCTTACTCTGTTTTACACTGATGAGAGATCTGCATTTCAGACCATAAATTTAACATGATGCTCATATGCAATTGTTGTGGCAAATATTCAGTTCTGGTGACTCCACTTCATCTTAGGCCCTTCTCTAAATGGATAGCTGTCTATCTCCAGAAAATACTCAGAAAACACGTGTTCCCACAATTGTAAAACATTTTTCTTTGAAGCTGAGCAAATAATTAATGACAGAAATTTATCTGATAAATCTATTTAAGCTCCAAAGGTATAAATGCTTCTATGAACACATTACCTATAAGTAATTACCTAATAAAAGTAAGTTCTGAACTTTGTCTTTACATACCAGAGATGTTACCAACCTGTGAAATCTTCGTTGAGATTCAATTCCTTTATTGTAATTGTTTCTTACCAAAAGTGGATACAATATTATTAAACTTGTCTACTTTCATGGTCTAGCTGCAATCAGTCTCCTATGACTATTTCATTCGAATTGTAATGATTATTTAGCTCTGGTCAGATAGTTCACATAGTGTTGTTTCTTTTTAGATAGGAGGAGAACAGAAGTGCATTTAAAAGGCATCACTTGTTAGTATATGTAAAAATTATTTTTTGTGCGAAGTAGTGGGTGTAGAATTTGAAAATTCTCTTTTTGGGAGTTAGGGATAGGGCAGAAGGCTTACACAGAACATGGAATCCTATATAGCCTTCTTGAATATCTGTGTAGAAGTTACCCGCTGTATAGTACTTCGATGGTCTTTGTGCACTAGCATGAAATGCTACCCTCTGCAAAACCTGGCTGCAAAAATGCCTTAAGTTAGCAGGGAAGGTAGAAGTTGCCAAAGAAAACTTAAGAACAAGAAAAGAAAAATATAATGCCCCTGCCAGTGTTTAAGCAATTAAAATATTTTGAGATTAACAAACAACTCACCTCTTCAGCTGTGATGCTGCGTCTTGTTCTTTAGCTTAAAACATCTTCTGTAGTTCAGTTATAAACTCCATGTCTCCAAGGGGAAAATTATTTTCCTTAAAATGTCCTCTTCCATTTGCATTGATACTGCTAAAGAATACATGCTGATGTGTCCCCAGTATCCAACAACCCTTGTCATTCACAACCACCACCACCCCACCCCTCCACCCCCCAACTTTCAGTGGTGACAAAGGACTCTGGTTTTGGTGTCATTGTGGAGGGCTGCCATCTGTGAAAGGGTATTCAACTCAATTGCTTAAGACTGAATGATTGTCATTGGGTATAAGCAGTATTTCTGTCAAGGTTTCAATATGTTTCTTAAAAAAATGCCTATACTGACAGCTTGTTGCAGAAGTACACTTAATTCCTGGCCCTGCTAACCAATACACTTTGACTTTTTAAAGTACAATTTGACAGTAGAAATTTCCCATATCTCTTACTCTGTTGAAATATATGTGTGTACAGGTTTTTACTGAATTTTATGCAGTGAATATACATCTTTTTTTGTTTCACCAAAGCATAAAATAACTGTAGGAATAAAATATATGCATGTGTGTGTGTGTTCGTGTGCACATACACCTGATAGCAATAGATGTAAATCAACACATCCACTTTTAAAGTCAATAGAGTTCTACTAATGCAAGCTGATGATTTCACAATATATCTGCATATTATATTTTATTTATGGTAAATATTTATTAAACTAGGAGGATATTAGGAATTATTAAGGAAAAATTAGCAAATGCTGCCATAAAAATCTGTTGCATCTGATAATAAAATGTCTTAATATACAGATTAGTAGGTTTGGCTTATTTTTTAATGTAAGAAAAAATGCTGTAAATAATTTTCAAATACTTCCATTTACTTTAAGTGCAGCAGTAGTAGCTGATTCTATGCATTTTTTAAAGTCTAACCTGCCCGTGCCAGATAACAATGATGTACATATCCTATGAATATTTTAAAACCTGCTAAACATGTGTTAATAAAAGATGTTTGTTGCAGTGATCTTGGTCAGTATAGCATCAGACTATTTACTGCCAGACAAATAGAAACAGTTGATGAAGTTCCTGGATTAGATCTTGCTTTCAGTAACTTGAATGTAAATTTAAGATAACTCTCTTGCAATCAGTGTAATCACCACTGAACTGAGAGGTCAGTAGGTACCATTGAACTGAGAGCAGAATTTCATGCATTGCATTCAGAAATAAAATGAAATGTTCTAGATATAAAAAAAGAAGATATCAGTTAAGTTTTCCTTTTTGTTATGGCAAGTCTTTGAGCTATCTGAGAAGGAAACTGTAAAGGAGTTGGTTACAGTTACCCGAAGCTGGCCCAATGGCAGCCGCTGCATTCTTATGGTGTAGCTTTATGATTTGCAAACTTATATTGGCTGGTAGCAATCCCCATGGTGTAATCTTTGATCAGAGGGATAGTTCCCAAATGAGAAAGGTGCTTTTTCTACTGCTTGAGAAAATCCCTCTCGATTTGGACAAGTTTTAAGCTAGCAAATTTGCTACTTTAGAGAAAAGCTGCCTGTTCCTTTCTTCTCTTTTGAATGTCCCAGAAACCATCTGCAGTCCAATGGGCTGCGTACAGCAGGGCATTGCAGTCACCAGCATGTTGGTTACATTTCAGTCCCATGGGTCAGTGTATGATTCCAGTATGGAGAGCTCTTACTGAAGCCCTTTTATAAGGGCCTGGCTTGAACTAGTTGAGAGAGAAGGTTTTGGGAGTTGCCTATCAGGCAGTCCAATTTTTTATTTTTTAGTTCTTACATAAGTGACTGCAAGTCCATCTCTTTTATGTATAAAGAAGTTACAGGCCTGTCCAGTGTTTATTCACAGTAAGTAATGTCAAAAGTACACAGTAGTCACTTGAGATCACTACATACTGAAGCTGCTAGAGAAAAAAAAAAGCAATTAAAAAAAAAGAGAGCTCCTGCAATGTATCAGCTGAGCTATTTCTTGACAAAACAGGGAAGCGTTATTCCTATCGTATAGAGTGCTATGGTGTGCTCCTCTGGCATGCTTACCACAGAGCTTTCGTTCAAGGATGAGAAGGCCTATTCTCTTAAAGCTTCCTTATGCAGACAATAGAAAGAGGCAATGTAGGACAAGAGATTAGATGATGCAGTTCTCAGCTTTTGGAAGAGTTTGCTTTCTCTGCTGATTATATTCATTGTCTGAGAAGACAAGTCTCCTACTTTAGCAATGTAAGTTATGTCCATATAATTTAGGCATATAAACTAATCCATGGTTGATTGGAATGTGGTCGCCTGTTCTCAAGAAAGATAAATGGAAACTGGAGCAAGAGAAGAAAAAACCTGGTGAGGTGATAAAGGAAAAAGGAAGTCATGTGAAATACATGACGGGGTGAATAGCAAAAGGATAGAAGAACAAATTAAGCTGAAGCAGTATCGTGGCAGATATGATACGATGATTGTATGATAAATAGTACAAACTGCCCGTGCATGCCTATAGATTAGGAATTAGAAGAATTTTCTTAACTGGTAGGCTGAGGTTCTGGAACCAATGTGTGTTTGGAGCAGTAGAGGGCAAAACGTCTGAATACTCTGAAGAAGGCTCTTAATACATATTTGAAGGGGTTCATATGGACTGCATGTCATTGCATGAACAGCTTAATGACTTTGGAGTTCTGTGATCTGATGTGATAAAAGATTCCCGTGGTCCCTTGTGCCCAGAGCTAC
>NC_134182.1:10955912-11008412 GCF_964188355.1 Buteo buteo
CATAAGACTGAAGTTCATCTGTTAGATTTATTATTTTTGGTATACAGTGTATTTTCGAAAGGTAAACAGAGTGGTGTTACCAATGCAGTCTAAATAGTTTGGGGGTATGAATTTAAGCGTTAAACCAATGGTGATTTTTTTTTGCTTTTTTCACACATGATTTTAAGCTACAAAAAAAGCTATTCATCAAAAAAAATCTGAGCTTTTAAAATTATGTTTTAATGTCTAAGGAATTGCATGTTACCTCCACGTTAATGGCAAATGAGTTCAGTATGAGTACAGTGGTTACTGTAAGAATTAATAATGATCGACCACTAGTAATTGTGATGAATTGCCAGATTGCTTATTGAAGATTTGGGTGATCTACTTCCAGGACTCTGCCCTCAGTGCTTCTGTAGATATATCTTAATATCCACCACAATTTATAGTAAAGCATTTTTCATGGATTTACCAGAAGCAGCAAAGCTGAGTAAACAGTAGCCCTGGTTCAATGGCATGCTCACACACATGTCCACATTTTATTGCATGAGCTTTTACACATTGGCTTCGACTCTGAGAACAAAGAATAAGTCACTGCAACCTTTAATGCTTCAGTTAATATGGTAAGGGCTTAATAATTTTAGATCTTACCCATATTTTTTCTTTCTCCAAGTGCAGTCAACATCCAATCCTAATTTTAAAAGCCTGTGAGTTACCAGAGGTCTTGTCATTCTTTACTGGATGTCTTTTCTTGAGATCAGAGGTGTGTGCTCAGTTGTAATTTTATTGTCTTTTGCTCAGCTCCAAGATTAAGTAATCTACCAATACAGAAAGTCAGTTTGATCATTTATTTCTTCTGAAACCTGAAATCCGGCAGTGCAGTCTTCACTCTGTAATAATTTAATTTCAACGTAACAATGCTTTTAAAATTTGTTTTCCTTTCTTGCCAAAGAATTCAAATGCTTTTTTTCCCCTTCTTCTTTCCCAGTCTATCATTAACATTCAAAGCTCTTTAAAGCCCTTTAATATCTACATTGTATGACCTTCTGTATGAGTGGTGGTCATATTTCGTGTCACTGCTGCTCTTGTAATCTCAGGTTTGTTTTTTCTACCTGGAGACCATATCTGTTTGGTCTGTTAAGGCTAATTTCTGTCAAAGATGCTGAAGTCTGCATGTTTTTATTTCCATGACTCAGTTTTACTGTTCATTTTTTTTTTATTTTAAATATTTAGGTTAAAATGTTCAAATAATTAAAGGTGGCAGCATTTAATTGAGAAAAGTGATTTAGGTATACACCTTTCCAAATATGCTGTCTTCTAAGTATCTGTCCTTCAGAAAAAATTCTCTCTCTCAGTGTACAGAGTATTGGTATTCTTTGCTGATACAGATGTAAATTCTTCTAATTTATCTAGTATTTTATTTTACTTAGTGTTGTTTAATTTGATAGTCATCATAATTGAGGGAGAGCTGGAAATACTTGATACAGTTCCTGTGCAGAGGGTATTCCATGGGTGACACATTACTTCGCTTCTGATATCTAAGATTCTATAACTTCTTAAAAATGTTAATATTTCTCTTACTTGTCCATGACAGCAAGAGATATTTTTTTTTTTAGCTTTTATTCTTTTTTATTATTATTTATTATCTCTTAAAAAAATTGAAATAAAGTTATAGGTGCAGAAGAGCTCATTGCACTTCTTCACTGAAGAGATTATGGATAAGGCTTGCTCCCCCCAGTGGTTTTCTCGCCTTCTGCTTGTTTGCAGATGGGAGCACCAGAGGAAGTGAATGGATTTTCATCTTAATTGTTGGTCTTCTTACAGGCCTGTCAAATGGATTAGCTCGCTAGTGGTGGTGGTGTTTCCTTCTCTTCAGTTTTATGGCAAGTTCACATCAGAGTAGTAAGACTGTGAGACCACCCAGAGAGCTGTGCCTGTGATGCTGAGGCTGTCTTGTGGCCCTTGTGAATGTTCTGTACTAGGAAGGTACAAGAAGAACAAGGTAGCACCTGTTTTAAAACCATTTGGGTTTTTTGCCCTGCTCTTTGAAATTAGGATGTAGATCTGAATAGCTGCTCTGCAAACCCCTTGTGTCCCTTCACCCCAGAAATATGCTAGTTGTGCAGGCAGAACGACTGTGAAGTATTGTGCAAGGATTGTCACTTAGTGGTTGAAAAGTTTTCCTGTGTGGAAATAGGATGGATCTGGTTTGGGGTTGCTTTACATTGGTGCCTTTAAACTCCGACAACAGTCCCAGAAAGGCACACTTTCCCTCCTGAGCACATCAAGCCCACCACACCTGCAGTGCATATATGACCTATGTAGTGTTCAAATCAAATTTGTGGAATCTGCTTGTGCTGTACAATGCTCTCGTCTTATTCAGTGTCTGTGATGGTAACTCTTAAGCAGAGAATGGAAAACAAGCCGTCTCTTTGGGAGGGAGATTTTAATTACCTCTTGCCCTAGAGAGAGCTGTCCTCCCAGGTTAGAGCAGAAAGTATTGGAAGGGCACTGTGGTGAAGATTAGTGAGAGGCTCCTTTACCAAGCCACGGTTGCAAATCAATAGAGGCTTTCAGCTGTCAGTGCAACCAATCCCTAAACCATGAATGCAAATATTTACTTCTACTGAAAACAGAGAGAATTTACAAAAAAAGAGAAACATATTTCCATTCCTTTATTTAGTCATAGAATCAATATAAATGATTTGAGGATGTGGAGAATTCAAAGTGCTCCAGGATAGTACTCACTTGAGTATACAGCTTATTTTCATAGACCAAAGCTTTCATTCTGCAAGGAGGAAAATACCAGCACAGCAGGTCACTCTTGGCATAAACACTTCTGATGTGTATGTGCTCCTTTAACATTTAATTTTAATCAGAACGGGCCGATATCTCTCCATAACATTTAGCTTGCTTTCTTTTGTGCAACAGAAAGTGTAAAGCTGTCGATAATTTTTGCAGTACCCATTTCTGTGACACCTGCATGATATTTTTTAATATTTGCTGAATTGATAATGTTCATGGTAGTGGAGTATACTGCGCAATAAACTGCTTTTGTGGCTGATTAAATGCCAAAGTGAAGTGGAGGTATTCAGCAACTGCAAAAGCCGTTTATTTAGTGTATGCCAATGCCATGAACATTATTCCTGTTACACAAGATTTGCTATACCCTAATGTACAGAAGTATAAAAGAAATTGTTTCCTTTTCTTGTGAGGGTTGCAATTGCTGTGCTGCTTCAATCTCACACTTCACACTGATATGACATTCGGGAATGTAGCTAGGTTGAGTGGCTTGAGAAAGAGGCTGGTTTACACAGTGAATAATTATTTAAAAGAGTTCTTTGTGTAGGAAAAGCATTATGTGGCTGGGTATGCTGAACTAAATTAACTGCAGTATGCCAATTCTCCAACTTTGGCCATTTAACTTTCGATAGGAAGACTTGCCTTTCGCTGCTGTGGTTCTCCCTTGAGGGCTTTGGCCTGGGAAAGACAGCTGTAGACTTGATTATTGGTTTAACTGGAGATTTCCTGACGCACATTTGCCTGTATTGTTCTCCCTCACTGACCAGTACCACCAGCTGGACCACTGAGAGATAAGAAGTTGCAGCTACTTCCTGTCATTCTTCGTGTAGCTTTTTTCTCAGATAGAGGTTGGCAGGAGCTGTACGTAACCCTGATGTTTCTCTCAAGGAGAAAGGATTTTTTTTTTTTTTCTTTTTGGTGCCTAGATAGGTTATAAGAGAATGGTTTCATGCTGGTTGTATGAAATAAGTACCTCATTGACATATAGTTCTTGTGCCATCCTATTCCTTCATGATAACATCTGTTACAGACACTTCCTGCAATTTGATTACATACAAAATGAGAAAAATAAAAAATTATGATGATTTCATTGACTTCTCTCTTAATATATGTTAGATATGTTGCCTGCTAGAAATGAAGGGCTATGGTGATTCTGTAGCACCAAACTGTTATTCTTCTTTCTAATTTCTTTTCTTGCATATTGATTTAATATCATGTCATTGATTTTCTATGGATGATTTCTTTTTCATATTTCCTCATGACTTGTCTGACTGAGGAAGGGTTGTAGGCTTTTTAATTCCATTGTCATTCGTGTTTGTTGTTACCCTCAGAGCTGACAATCACTTAATTTACAGTTCATCTGCCATTCTTTTCTTTGTATAGAAGAAGCTGCAGCAGAGAAAACTGGTATTCCACCCTACAGATTGAACAATGTCATCAGTTTGCTGTCCACAGGATCTTCGTGAGTTGCAGTCTGCACTCTTTCTTTGCAGAAGATTATCATTTATTGCTACAGAGTGATAAACTTTTTGAGTAGCGATTTCTTAAATTTGACTACTAAATTGCATATGCAAGTGAGCAAACACAAAGAAACAAGGCTCTATTTTTATAGTTGTCTTTTGTTCTTCATTACCCCAGAAGCTGGACAGTGGACTGCTAAATGCCTGTTGTTCTGTAAGTAGGCTGGGGCTAAAATACAGAGGAGAAAGATTTCAGCTATATGGAATGGATACTTCTGACACATTTAAAGCAATATACCCTGTAGCTACAGTTTGAGTATCGTTCATGAAAAGGAAGGTGTTTTCTTTATCTGGTTTCCACTTCCTATGGAATTACAGTTATAGGCACATGTTCCGGAGTTGTTTTTTGTCTCACACATTAATGTCTGCTGTCCTGTGAAGTTGCTTCTGATTACAGAACGTTGGGTGCAATGGTAGTAACTCCATGGCCACTGAAGTCAGTGACTAACAGAGAGGTGATACTTCAGTGTTTTCTCTCTGCAGATCACCATGTGGTAGAGAATGAGGCTGTGAAGACCCTTCCTTTCTTCCAGGTTAAACCCCTCTGGTGCTATTTCATTCTCAAAATGCTGCAGACTGCAGTTGCCTAACATAATTTTGAGAATATGAACAACCCCGATACTTAGGCCTTGTATGCTAAAGGAAGATGCAGTGAGCCCACATAGCAGCTTCATGCTGGGGAGAAAAAAGATTTTGGACTTTATTCACCACAGTTTTATGTAGGTATGCCTGGTGAATTGGGAAAATTGTTTAGGAGTGATCAATCCTTCTGTGAAGATTGCTTTGTAATGCTGCTAAGGTCAGTGAGACCTTGGTTTATTTGCCACATAAGTGCTGCTTGAGCGACTTAGGATACTCCAACACACACAGGAGCAACCTTAACTTGCACACTAGAGGCTTTCCATGTTTTAGGACTGTGATTTCTTGCACAGCTTGCTCATTTGGTACAGATCATACAGTGAGGTGAACTAATCAGGGTTTCATCAGCATTGTCCCTCTGCCTTTGATATAGCTTAAACACTTTCCTGTAGTAGGTGTTTAGGATCATAAATATATGTTCTTTCTGTTTTTCCTCTACTCAAGCTAAGTGCTTCTAAAAGTTTTTGTAGTAGCAATCTGTTACTGCAAACTTGATCGTGCCGTTCTTCTGTGGTAGTGCTTGCTGAAGTTGGATGTAATTCATGTGCAAAGTGTATGAGAATAATTATCAGTGACGTCTGTCAGGATTTGCTTTTCTGGTGTGATACTGGCTCTTGATTGAATCCCACTATAATTTTTGTTAAGACAGACAAGAACTCATGAGGAAATTCATCTCCCAACTACTTTTTGGGAGGCTGAGGGGTTGGCAGAGGACTATAGTCCAGTGGCTGGAATGCAGAATTAGGGTAGCAGGTCTTTGTTTTTAGTTTTGTTTCTTTCTGATATGTGACTTAGTCTGGGATTTAGTCTTTTCATCTGTAAAACTGCAATAATAATACTTGCAGTTTGAGACTTACAACGTGCTTTGAGACCAACAGTGAAAAGCTCTCAGTAGTGTATTTATTACATTCTGTTTGTAGATGTTACAAGCAGTAGCTAGGAGAAATGAGAATAAAATGAAGCCAAATACACTGATTTAAAAGCAAACTGTTGAAGCCAGGCCTGAACTAGTAAAATAGTTACCCATATGCCAATGCCTCTCTTCACATAGCTCAGAATTAAATTGCAGGGTTCCAACTGCTGTCAAAAAAAAAAAAAAAAAAAAAATTCCAAGGTTATAACTGTTTAATGGGGGGAAAATGGCTAATTTCTGTCTCTTTAAATTTTGTGGTGGAGAAAATAAGGTGCTTTGATCTTTAAATGACAGCTTCCAGAGTCATTACATTGAATCAGTTAATCTCTCCCAGTAGTTACCTTATTCTCTCTTCCTCATGGGCATCCTCTTTCATGGTCTCAGTGCTGAGCTTCAAATCAATGAACAAACTGTTACTGCTTCCAACACAGCCTGTCTAGTGAGCTTTCCTGCTTTCATGCATTGCCAAGCTCTTACCTCAAACCTTGGCACATCAAAGTGGAGAAGAGGTCCAGTAGTGCCACATGTGTGTTAACCAGGCTGGCTCCATCATCTTCATTTACACTGTACAGGTCAGGCAGTCCCTTGCCTCTTGACAAGAGAGGTTTGCCAGAGACTGCATGTCCTGTCATTCCCAGGTGACATACATAATTCAAAGCAGGTCAAGTGACACAGCAGTGACTGCAAGTATCCTTGGTCATCCCTTTATCTAGTTTAAAAAAACACTAACCAAAGCGACAACTGATCTACATATCTTCATATGAGATATCCATGCCCAGACAGGAATAAGTTGCATTCTGTGTCATACTGCTTACTGAATATTCTCTTTGTTCAGCCTGGTTTTCCTTCCTCTTAGGAAAAAAAAAAAATTGAGAAATTTCCCAGTGTAAGCCCCACGAGCATCTATGTTATGTACACTATGAGGTATTTTATCTGCTAGTGCACAGCAAATGCTGTGAAGTAACACCTGGGAGTTTTTTCAGGTTTTACCAGCTAGTGCACATGTTGTATAAAACTCAGGAGCTGAGGTTCTGGAGCAGTGACTGTTCTCCTGCCCATGTAATTAGTCTTCCTTTAAACGAAGGGGCTACAGTATACAGTGAATCTTGTGCAAGTTCTAGTAGAGTAATTTTGTGGGTTTAGACATAAAAGTTAGGCATCTAAAATGTAATGTAATTAAAAAATAGCTCCTCCTCTTTTCCAGGAAATAAAAGATTTGGTACAAGGTGAACATTTTTAGACAATTTTGTCTTCTAAGTGGGTAGTACTAGGAATTTTCCAAAGCATTTGACATATAGTTCTTTTAATAGAAGCCACCTTGCATTAAGCAACAAGTAAGAGGGGTTTTTTTCACTGATAACGACATTTACTTTATTAATATTCCTAAAAAAGACCTCAAATATATTATCTTTAGTTGCACTTCACTGAGGCAGAATTTCAGGATAGGTGCTACACCTCAAAAAAGAATAACATAATCATGGCTGCAGAAATGGGTGTTTTGTGGTAGTGTGTAAGACCTTAAAGTCTTCTGCGCCTCTTCCAGCAAATTCAAAGATATGTCCCTGAAAATAAAGGTGAATCATGCACATTCCCCTCTTTCTGTGACATATACAATGCATCCAGTGTGTGCAGTATGGTAGCAATAAAAAGCACTGGGATTGGGAATTTCACCTGAAGTTTACTGGCCTGAACGCTTTCTACCTTGTCGTGGTTTAACCCCAGCCGGAAACTAAGCACCACGTGGCTGCTCGCTCACCTCCCTCACAGTGGGATGGCGGAGAGAATCGGAAGGTAAAAGTGAGAAAACTCGTGGGCTGAGATAGACACCCTCGCTGGTGGGGTAGGGTGAGAAGTGGAAAAGGCCTTGACTCTCTGTAAGCACCGCTCAGCCATAATTAAAAAATCTCGGCATTATCAACACTGTTTTCAGCACAAACTGAAAACATAGCCCCGTACCAGCTACTGTGAAGAAAATTAACCCTAACCCAGCCAAAACCAGCACATACTTGCACTTGAAAACATTTTCTGTTGTCTGTGCTAATCATCATTCTTCTTTGCTTCCTAACTTATGGCGAGATCACATGAACTACTTCAAAATGAGACTTTCGCTCAATGTCTGTGAGAATGGTGCAGAATCGATTCCTTCCTTCTGTGAAATTTTACATTGCTTTATCAATAGTATTTTCTTTATTTGTTTGATTGTGATTTGGGGCCAGAAGTAACAGAAATCTGAATACAGTATTTGATAATTAGCCAGAGCTAAGCCTTTCCTATAAGGGCACCAATAATCTTGTTTGTGCTGTCTTTACTCAAGATCACCCTGTTTCTAATTCTCTGTTTAATAGTATTCCAGATTCTGTTATCAAAATCCTTCAGCTTTCTCCAGTACTTTGCTGCCAGGTTTCTTACAAGTCTGACAGCCTAAGAGGTCCTTCTGTACCTAAGATATAACATTTCCTAATCCCCAAGGGTCCTTTAAAAATCATTTTATAAATCAAACTTCTCTGTTTCCACGGCCATGTATAATTGTGCATACACCTTTTTAAAGATACTGACTTTGGAGGTTGGAGGGAATTAAGGAAAAAGTTCAACTTAAACTAAAGTATCTTGGTATTACTATTTTAACACTTCGATATTATCTTTGTTCATTTTATTCTGCACATACCTTCATCTAGGTTTTCTCCACTTCTGTGTTCTTTGCAATGTTGGATTCAATCCTTAATTATCCCATGCCTGGGAGGAAAGGAGACAGTGGTTGTTATAGATGAGCTGGTCAATGGCAAAGAAAACAGTCCCAGGGATGAGCAAAGCAAAGCTGGTGTACTTGCTACACCAGGACTTCTAGGGGAGGAAGGATTGATAGATGTTCTTATGCTACCTTTATGAAACTTTGAGATTCTTAATACAGTTACATGTCCTCGCTGTGTCAGTCTGAAGCCCCCTCTGTCATGATACCATGGCAAAAAGCCTTAAAAAAGAGCTGAGAACATCCTTGCGCTTTGTGGTACAATGATTTGAGTGTGATTCCTCGCTGGAGCTGGTAAGAATAAATATATAGAATAATATACTTTAAAAAAGAAAAGCTTAAAAAAGAAACCCACCTAATCTCAATTTGGTAAAAGTAAAACCACAGTAAGCGTAGTAGTATATATAAATATATAATATGAATTCTGTATGTAATTTCCAATTTTTATGTAAGAAAGTTTTCACAGCATAATTTTATAGTTCTAAAAATGGAAAATTGTGCTTGTTCTTTGTCTGATACTTACCAGTGTAATTTATTACTGAAAAATAAAAGTGATGAAAAAGTGATGAAAACCTGCATATTTCATCATATAAAGAGTGCGGACAAATCTTGTTTCTCAAAGCAGCTAATGCACTTATATATTTCTGAAAATTGTGCA
Source organism: Buteo buteo (assembly GCF_964188355.1). Lineage (NCBI taxonomy): Eukaryota > Metazoa > Chordata > Aves > Accipitriformes > Accipitridae > Buteo > Buteo buteo. Next base: position 10,965,170 of record NC_134182.1, read on the forward strand.
AACACAAAATAAGATTTCTTTTTACTCTGCCACTAACAGATGAGCACATCAGGGAATACAGCCTAAGAAAATAAATGACAGTTAGTGATACTTATGATAATTAGTCTACTTTTACTAATGCATCTGAACATCTCACAGAATTTTGACTGAAGTGGAGCATTCACATTTTACTGGTGAAGCTAAATAGTAGATAGCTCGCTAAATAGTAGAATTTTTCAATGGCTACAACTGTTACTGCAACCCTCACTAAAATTAAAGGAGGTTAGATTTCTAACTGATGTACCTTTAAAAATAAAATTTCAGTTAAAAGTCATACACAAAGTCTGTTTTGATGAAGAAGGAAAAGCACATCTTCCGATCCCGCTCGTGTCCATTTGTAGCATGTTGTGTTTGTATTTCTGCATTCTGACTATACAAAATCTGTTATTTTAAATTTTTTTTTAATCCTCCTTCAGGTCTCATGGAAACCTCCTCTAATACAGAATGGCGAAATCCTTAACTATGAGATTCGCATGCCTGATCCACGAATTGTCATTACTGGGAACACTTCATCAACGTTAAGTCATTTGGTGACTAATCTTATACCCTATACAAACTACTCGGTCACTGTATTAGCTTGTTCTGGAGGTGATGGCTTTCTAGGAGGCTGCACAGAGAGTTTGCCTACAAGCGTGACTACACCTTCAACAGTTCCTCAGAGTGTTAGTCCGTTGTCTGTGATTCCAATCAGCGAGTCCTTTATTGCCATTTCTTGGCAACCACCACTAAGGCCGAATGGTCCTCATCTGAGGTAAGCTCTTAGTTACAACTGATATAGCAGTTTTCTTCTCCTTACCGAAATCTGACTCTGAAAATTCGGAGCGATGCAAACTTTATGAGGTGATCTCTTAATTTCTGACTTTTTGAAGTTCCTCTTTAGAGTTCAGGAGCCAATGAATGGGCTCATGGAAAGTGGGTATGTCTAGAAGCAGATAGCAGGGTGAGCTTTGAATCATTTTGAACTTAGAAAGAGTCAGGATTATTAGGAGCAAGTGTGGTGTCTGTGCTGTGGCATTTCCTTTGCAGAACACATTCAGGAACACTATGGGTCTTTCAGATCAGTGCTGTCTGAAAAGCCAGAAGGAGCAAGCACAGGATACTTGCAAAGTCATAACTGGTTTGGGCTGCAGCATCATCCACTTTTTGGTGGTGAGTTCAGACAACAAGTTCCACCAACAAAATAACAACAAATGTATGAGATCCCTGTGAACATAAGTATTTAACACATCCAATATTCTCAGTATTCTGTGTGGTTTATTCTACAGAAAGAGAAAGTGAGCATTTGGAAGTGTGATGACATGAAATAATCTTCAAAACTTAACTGATTAATAAATTGCAAATGAGGGAGTGCATGAGAAAAAATGGAAGTTAAAATTCTACAAGTTTGGGGGCAGAACCAAAAATGGGAAATGCAAGGAAATGCTGGGTGTAGCAGGCTGGATTTCACCACAGGAACGAGAGAAAGGCATCTCCTCTCAGATTTGTCTGGAATACTGGGATGGAGATCTTGACTTGAATCTGTTGATTGCTGAAAGAGAGTGTGTGTATTTGACATTTAAAAAAATATGGATTTGAGTGCACAAAGATTTATAAAGATGAATGTATCTTTATATATATACAATAAAAATGTCAAACGAATCTTTCGTTCTAGTGCTTTAACGTATTGTGAAACATTGTGCATGGAATTATAGCTCTGTACTCCATATGTTCTGGTTAGTAGCTCTCTTCTAGGTGCACTGATGGGTTCAATAATTATCATGTAATGCCATTTCAGTTGCGTATGTTATTACAGCACAGTAGCTTGACTCTTTCTTCAGGCTTAATTAGGGCACACTACAAGTGAATGAAATGATGATTGCTCTACAGTAAAATTTGAAGTTTTTGAAAAGCAGTCCTTGTTATTCTGGGGTTAACAACATGACCGTTTTACCATAGATTATTGAAGTAATTCAGCACGACCTACATCTGCAGACTTCATTTCCTTCATGGTGTGCCATGCTGCCCTCAACAAGAACAACCACTGAAGCAGCTGCTCTGTACAGCATGATGGAGCAAGAAGTCTGCAGCAAGCAGAGTAGCAGCAGCAGCTGCCAGTGGGGGTGATTTACACATGATCACCATTCAGCGTTCAAAAAGATTTTGATGTTTTTCATGACTTGTCTATGAAATATATTGGACAGAATATGCCAGGACTGTTCCTAATAAAACTGGAATGGGTACTGTTGACACTGATGAGCCACTCATGTGAGAGTTTTTCTTGGGGTATAAAGTCATCTGAATATTTTGATAGAGTTGGAGTTTAATTAGTTTTTACTATTTGATTTCTGAGGTTATACTCCCAGCTTCTGCAGTAATTTGGTTTGGCATCACTAAGGCCAGTGGCACAATGCCTGTTTGTACCTGTTGAGGATTATTCCCCAAACTCAAGGGCGAAAGTTGTTAGAAGTTACGCACGTACATCCTAGCTGCCATGGAGTGTAGCAAGTCTCAGCTCTCTTGTAAGAGAGCTTCTCAGTTGATTTCTGGTTTTGAAGCAATGCCAAATCACTCTATGCAGTACCTATTAAATACCCTTTTCATTCAGGGTCTCAAATCTGGAATGGTATTGTCCAACATTTCCTCATCAGACTGGAGATGATCTCAACATAAAAAAGATAAGTGTCAACTTACACATGAAGCCAGCAGTCAGAAACATCATTGCAATGGGGCGGTGACCCACACCAAGGCATTCTGCAGAATGCTTAAACACAGAAGGAAACATTTTCACAAATAAGAAGTGCTTCAAGTGAGAGTCTTTAAGATCTGCCTGAGTATCCACATACTTTTTGGCTGGAATTTAACAGTAGAACCCTTCCAAAATGGGGGGCAGGGAAAGGATGATGCACAGCAGCTCAGCACTTTAGAGAATCAAGTTGTGTATTCAAGTGAAAATATATGCATATGACCCTAATTTGCTGGGCATCAGTGGAAATACTGTTGTAACTATAGTTTGATTAAAACTGCAGCTCACCATTGAAAGCGATTCCAGAGTGGTTCTATAACTGGTAGGAAGAGTACAAACATCTGGTGCCTCATAAAGAAAACACCACTATCAAACTGAAGCAAAAATCATATCAAAAAGATCCTGTGAAATGTAATAAAGAAGAATAATCCAAAAGATTTTGAACAAAGATATAGAATTTTGTTTCCTTTAGAGTATAGTTTTCTATGTAATCCCTAGAATGATTAGGAAATGCAAAATATAGTATTACCCCTTTAGTTTGTGTAGACACTGAGTGATTTAATCCCTGTTAAATTCCATAAAGGTTTTGTATAAAAGATGATGAAGACTGAGTGATGCAGAATCAGTGGAAGACATGTTTTCTGAATCAGGCGGTCTCATGGCTGACCTGCTGAAAGATGGGCTTTAGCTGACCTGCTGTTTGAAACAGAGACAGCAATACAGCTTCAGTTACCAATTAAAACCAGGATGAAATAGTTTGGTCTTTCAAGCTCACATCATGAATGTCTACCCAAATACAAAGGTGCCTCACTGAGGTCTACAGATGGAACAGTTAACTCATTCTACACCTGTTTGTCACCTGTAATTTACACTGTGGTTATTTGCAAACACACTTTAAACACAAATGTACAATTAACTCGCTACTACCAGGAAAATAGTAATAGCAACGCTGTATGTTTCAACACATTTGCAAGAAAGAGAAATTGTCATTTCATATTCCAAAGCAGTCTGTGTGTATCAGATGGCATCAGTCATGTCCGCATAAGATACTGTTACTGTGCTATTTGGACTTGATCTTCATACCGTTTCCACAAAGTTTAAAATCTGTAAATCATTAAATAAACTCATTCTTTCAAATGGAAGTGCTTAATTTTCCATTTTCAAAGTAGTTTTTTAAAGTAATTGAATGTTCTAAATCATGAAACATTAAAAAGAATATTTATCTCAGAAAGTTTACAGCTGTAAAAACAAAATAATGTGTGGCTTTAAAAAAAACAACTGGGGTTTTTTTTTGTGTAATAACATTAGTTGAGATAATCCTGGTGTTCTGCTTGTCTTTTGTGTTAGATATGAGCTCCTGAGACGTAAAATCCAGCAACCACTTGCATCAAATCCCCCTGAAGATTTAAATCTGTGGCACAATATTTACTCAGGAACTCAGTGGTTTTATGAAGATAAGGGTCTTAGCAGGTGAGATTACAAAAACTATAAAAACAAATGCTGGCATTTTGTATAGTGTATGTTTAATAGTTCAAAGTATTTCTTGTGTCTTTATGTAGTGAACATATTAATTATGTAATGAAATATTTTTTGTCATCATCTTTGGTATTAATCATTCTAATATGCAGGGATTTATTATTAGTCTGTCATTCTTGACTCATACATTGTTTTGCCCTGAAAAAAACAAATGAAAATAAAGATCTTGTGAAATTTTAGCATTGATATGCTCATGCAGTCAAACCATTTAGATTTATGTGTACATGCGCGCTAGATTTGTGTGCTGGCAAAGTCATAGCACAGGCAGAATGAATGTTTGAGAAGTCCTAGCTGGGAAACATTTGAAACTTGGTTTCAGCATTGTTTTTCTTACCTGGTTTTAAAAGTGCAAATTAATGATTGCTTTAGTATCTCCAAAGGCAAGAACAGTATTTATTGCACTCTCAGCAGATCTAATTTAAGGGCAGCTTTGGGTTAGCTTCATTACAGTTAAATGCAGAGGCTTGAAGGTGGGGAAATGGAGGGTGAGTTCTGTTCCTCAGTATGTAACAGACCTACTGTGTGGTATAGAGCAAGACATTTGCTCTTAATCAAGTTTAGTTTCCACATCTCAAATTCAAAGCTACCACCCTTAAGACAAGCAAACACACACATTAAGAACCTGTAACAGAAGATTCAACATGGATTCTACATTGGTTTTTTGTAGGTAAAGTCTCGGGAGAACATTCATGGGTGGTTTCAGGATGTGTGTGTTCTCTGTGCTTGTGTGCTGATGTGCTTTAGGAGGACTGCCTGTCAATCATTGCCCCTCAAACATCTGTACATTACTTCTACTTACTTTGATAAAAGCTGTGTGAGCATCCCTCCTGAGCACGATGCGAACCAGCAGAATGTGACCTCTGCTCCTGACTGTTGTATTGACCAAACCAAGCCAAGGGCTACTGCTTCTGGCTTGCCATTGCCTGCTTGCTGAAAGTCACTGCTCATTTTCATCCGTTGCAATAACTGATCATGGAGCTGTTCTTTTACCCAATCCTGCCCAAGAGCCCATTTCTTTCTTTCAGCCATGCTTGAAATTCTACATAGAGTTTTTTTTTGTTTTAGTTTAGCTCATTTCAGCAGCGCTGACGTGTGCAGCAGTTATGTTAGCAGTTCAGAGGGGGCAATAAATTCTGACAGGGCCTCAGTGACAAGTCGTTAGGCACAATGATCTTTTGGGTTGAATGAGCTATGGCCAGAAAAGTGCGCCTAACCCTCGGACGCACCCGAACGCTTCTTTTGGGGAGGGTTCTGCAACCTGCAGCTATGTTTTTGCAGTCAAGAACTCAGGATGAGTTTGTGGCTGGAGAGGTGATGCTGCAGAAAGACTTAAGCCTTATTTTTCACAGAAGAAAATCCATGTATCAGCATCTATTTTCACTTGTGTCATGCTTTAAGCATGTTCCAGAATTAGTGAATTTTTATTATACTGCCAACAGAAGTCTCTTTTTACAATGATTTTTTTCAGATGGCTTCTTAATTTCTAGTAGGTTAAACCAAACTTCTTTTATTTTCATTGCTGGAAATGGAAATGTTGAAAATATGGATCAAAAAATGAATCTCAAATTCTGATCATTAAATTGCAAGACTAGATCCTGTTCATGTTTTATTGCACGTGTGCTACAGTATCCAAGAAAATACTACATGTTCACAAGTGACAGAAAATGTGGAGAGCGAAATAAGGCGTGTTATGTATGTTGTCACCATTCTACAATGCTTGTAGTTACAGTTGGAGCTAGTGAGCTCCCATTAGTTTGCTTTCTTCTCAGTGGGACTGTTAAAGCTTAGCTCTTCTGAAATCAGGCTGTGGATGGTTGCATAATATGGGGTGCATTTAAAAAAACCTTAAAAGTAAATATACAGTGTGAGTGACTTTTCTTTTTGTAGCAAAATCTCTAAATATTAGGCATTTACTGTATGTTCCTTTATTGCATTTTCAGACGTTTATCCCAAAGTGCTGCAGTTTTAGTGAAAATTTGAACAAGATGTTCCCATGTTTCTGTGATTGCACAGTTTTCTGTGAGGCCTTTTATGATGAAATTAAATTTGAGATTGTGAAAACCCACTTAAAATACATTAATATGCTATTTGATATAGAGAAGAAATTACGGAGTGACAGTTGCCTGGTTTACTAAATATACATGAAGTATTTAATAAAACTGTGTAAGCTGAATATACACAGTTCTGAAGAAAATTACTTCATTAAATGAGTTTGCATTCCTAGGCACTTTTTTCTGATGTTTTTGTAGTGGCTGTGTGGTGAATCACTTTTACAAATGAGACTCTGCAAGTTAAAATCAATGGGTTTCCCAAAAGAGGAAAAAAAGCCTCATTTGATTAAATTCTGATCCAAATTTTGGCAGGTTGCCACTGCTGTAATTACATATTGAATTGAGCTATAATCTCTCAACACCTCAGAAGCTATGACTATGAGGAAGTGAAATAACGTGTTTTATTTTTGTTACCATGTTAATTGTGCTGAATTATTTCCAAAAAATAGACACCTCTTATAGAGTCTTTATTGGTGCAAACCATGCAGCTGAATTTTTTGGACCGGGGAGGAGGGAAGAAACAACAAAACTTTGGCACAGACAGAAGGTTTACAGCAAATGTTTTCTACGTCTGCATTTTTTGTTCCATTTAATTATTTTTAAAATGTCTTAGGTACACAACATACGAGTATAAGCTCATAGTGCACAACGAGGTAGGATATACATCCAGTGAAGAAGTGATAGCTACTACATTAGCGGGATTACCAAAGAAAGGAAGTATCCTTATTGCACGTGCTGTTAATCATACTGCTGTAGAAGTGGAATGGTCAAAACCAAGTAAGTGTGCTTAGTATTTATTCCAGTAACTAGATGTTAACCTGCCATCACTTATGTTGGTCTGCCTTGCTCTCGTAGGAAACACAGTCCTTGTCTTGATTTATAATATACCGAAGTGTCCTTGAAAGGAGAGGAAAGAAATAGGGAAAAAAATGTGCACATTTTGCTATTTCTCAGTCATGTTCGTATTTATTAAATGCTATTTCTGCAGAATGAGAATAGTGAAAGTGAAGAAATAGTTAATGGAAACTCATGAGAAATCTATAAAGTAGTAGTACACAAAGTCCTGTTGTCTTTGTGGTGTATTTCATCTCTTTGTATAAAAATTTACATATACATTCCTTCAGGATGAGAGGATCCCCTTTCTCTTTCTTTTTGCTCTGCTCCTTAAAATTAATTTAGCCAATTTCTCTAGCTGGTTTGCTAATACAGCAGTGGGGAATTTCTTCATGACTTACATGCAAATGATTTTATAAGGACTGGGTGCTGAATTGCAACAAATGTAGTCTCTTTATTTTATAATTGCATGCCTGAAGTAAGCATGCTTATAAAAACTGACAAATGTAATAGATCTGAAGCAGCTCACTGAAGTTTCATTACCTTAGTAATCTGAACCCCTGACCTTCTAGATGTAGGTAATGCAATCTGGTTTTATTTTCATTCATACCTTAGAAATTTCCTCCATATATGTTTGTTAATGCAAAGGTTAAACACCAAGACAGGGCCATTTGTTATTTGAAAACCTTATCATATTTTATTACTACTTATGTTGCAGTAAGCATGTTAACTATTTTGTATACCCACATTTCATTTTTTTTTCATAATATTAGTTTTCAAATTATTTTTCTGTTTTCTTTGGGAATTTGGGAGTCTTTAATGTAAGTTGCCTTGCTATCTTTCTTTTTCTGGAAAACCTACTGAAGGTTTCTGACTTCTAAGGATTTAGGACTTGTATCTGCACCACTTAAAATAAAAATAACATATCACTCTTGCTTAAGAATTTCTATGACAAAACTGTGTATTATTAAATCTGAGAATATGCTTTTGGCTTTTACCAATGCTCTTTCCAGGTCAGCTGAGTCCTGTTTAGTGGTACAGCGTGTCATCTAAAGCAGTATGTATTAGTGCTTAAAGTTTTTCTCATAATTACTCTTTTCATCTTGATGCCTACTGGAAAAGCAGTTGCATTTGATCAGATCTGAACTTAAACTGTTTGACAAAGGACAGATAAGATAACAGACTACATCTGAGTTACTAAAATGGAGAAGCAAGACTGCCTGGAATCCTTGTTTATCCAGACCAGTGAATGTCCTTCCCTTTGTAGCCAGAAAATCGTACTGGTTTTTTCTTCCTTTCACGGGGGAAGCTAGTGCTAGGCAAAACACATTTTAGGAAGAAATGTGAGATTTTTTTTTTCCCCTGTAAACATAATACTTCTGAGTGTATTACAGCTTTACAGGTAGATGACACTATCACGCTTGTTCTAAAATAAGAACACGTAGATTTTCATTTTCACTATGGCCAAAAGGCTGTCCGTGTAAAGTTGAATTTAACTATAATTTAAGGCATAGGCACCTGCCCCTTATTCATGGCTAGAGGACTAACAAAGGAATTCAGTACTTTTGGGGTGGGGGAGTATTAGTTGAAGGGAAGGAACAAAAAGGGAAAAAATCTTTGAGGTTTCCATCTTAAACTAGTGCCATAGAGGAATCTGATTTGTTGTCTTCCTTCTATCTGGGTGAAAGCCATCCTTTTGCAGTGGCAAGCTGCAAGGTCCACACACCATTGCTAGCAGTGGGTTTCACCTATTAAATTTACTTCACAGATTCCATTGTCATCATGGGGATGTCCAGAGAAAGAAAGCTTTTTCCAGTATTAGATAGGATGATGTACTGTTAATGATTTTGACAAGTTTGGAAGAGCAGTCTGCATCACTGCTTATAAGAGTGAAATTGAAGGCACTTGATGGAATCTTTGCTTTTTTTTAAATAAGGGGGCCTGCATAAAATTTGCTTTTCTCTTCACAGTAAATGTTGTTAAGAAACTTGCTGACTGAATATTTGCCAATGGTTTTCCTTTCTTTTCTTAGCACTACAAGATTTGCAAGGAGATGTTGCATATTACACCCTCTTCTTGAATTCTACTGATGATGGAAGATCTCTGAGGATCCAGGCTGATGTAAACTCTATAGTCGTAGGTGATTTGCAGCCCAACACAGAGTATCAGATATTTTTTCAAGTTTTTAACGGAGCCCACAGCATCAACAGTGAAGTTGTGCATGTGACTACCTCAGATGGAGGTTGGTTAGCAGTGAATGCAGCTTGGCTTAAAATCTGAGAATGAAATTGATTGATTTTTGTTAGGGTTGAGATCAGTCATCCTTCCATTATAAAATTTCCGGTATAAAAGGAAAAAGGGCTAAAACGCTAAAATGCTTAAGTGCTGGTTGTCATCATGTGGTAGATCAATAAACGGTCCCACTGAGACAGCAGCAAAAGCTCTAATAGCAGATATTAACCCAGTTTGTTCTCATCTTCTCCTGCATATTCCTATCTGTGTGCACTAAGTTTGGAACTGAGTTCATATCAATAAATGGTGGAATTTAGAAACAATTAATGGGTTTTTAAAAGATTTGCTCTGTGAAGCGATGTGCTTTTGACATGACAGTCATACAAAGGGCCTTCCCTGAGTCACCCAAAACTCTAGGTGTAAGTTCAGCCTCTAAGAAAATTCTTTATGAGTCATTTCTATGCCAGTGGACAAGTGTGTGGGGGGTGTGTGTGTGTATGTGAGGGGAGGGCAGGGGAGAGGGGGAGGATAAAATAATAATAAAAAAATTTTACATCTGAAATGGGTTTAGAATGGTCTTTCTAATCTTTTTGCTTTATAAAGTCTCATTATAAACATTATAATATCATTACCTCAGAAGCAAGTGTTCCAGGTCATTAGCAAAGCACTTTAAGTGAGGATTCCATTTCCTTTCTCATGCCAAAGGTCAGCACCTTTTGTTTATAAAATAGAATCAGTCGTAAGGGCAATTTTTCAACTGGTAAGGATGGGTTCTTATGATAAAAATAGGTCTTTGCATGGTTATTTCTGACATGCTTAGATAATTACGTAATTTAACGCTAAGGAAGGTGTTGGTTGTTTTTTTTTAAATAAGTGTTAAGACTTCATCATTACCTATAGTAATCAACATTCAAAACCATTTACATAATGCCAATATTGCATACTGCTTCATATTGCTTCAGCTATGAGGCTACGAGGCTGATAATGTCACGTTCCACCAGACACAAAGTATTTTGGTCTCAGGTTTTGCTTTAAAAGCAAAATGCTCTGGTTTTCTCCTTTTTTTTGAAGGATTAGGATTGGGGGAGACATAAAAATAATATTTATATGTTGGCAGTGCAGATGGGTTAATAATTTATCATCATATCTCACTGGCCACATACTACTGATGATTGACACTATGCTGCTGGTGTAAAGCATTTTACCATCAGCTCTTGTGGTTTCTAACTGAGAGTATAATAAGCCAATTTACAGAAGACTACAGACTGTGATAACTTCATCAGAGGAAAGCAGATAAGCAGTGAACCTTTTGCTAAACCTAAATACTAATCTGCATTTGGTTAAACAAGTGCTTTTGCAGAGACAGCTGGAGTTTATTCAGTTTCTTCCTTTATTTCTAGAGCCTGAGGGCATGTTCCCTCCAGAGGTTGTCATCATCAACAGTACAGCTGTACGTGTCATCTGGACATCGCCTTCAAACCCGAATGGTGTTGTCACAGAGTACTCTATCTATGTAAATAATAAGCAGTACAAGACTGGAATGAACGAGCCGGGGTCTGTCCTTTTAGCAGATTTGTCTCCATTCACTGTATATGATATACAGGTTAGAATGTCTTTTCTGGGTTGTGCAATATACTTTAATTTCACATAAAATGTGTGTCTTTCCAAGCAGAATATTGTTTCATGGATTTCTTTACATACATGGACATATATTTGCACTGATATTTGTGTGCCGATACATACAAGGCATAGATTTATTTTCAGCATATTTTAGATCTGTGTACACTTTTCATAATACAAATTTCCATTATATTTTTTCAAACCATCAAAACTCCATTTACTTTCGCCTAAATGCTCTGTGCTACAACATTAGCAAAGCCCCAACATATATTACAAAGAGGCAAAGATTCAACTCCTACTCATTAAAAGAAAATTGCAATTGTTTTAGAAACATCAGGCATGCATAATATATCAGCACAGAGAAATAATGATGTGGCATTTGTCATCCTTTTATCATTTTTTTTTTTCTCCTTATCCTTCCGAGGAGGAAGCAGAGCTGATCTCTGAAATCATAGTAGTACTTTTTATGCTGTTAATAAGTACAATATTTTTATTTTGCTTTTCCTTTTCTCTATCTTTGCCTCTCTATTCTTATATCTAATGAAAGGCAAAATACTGTGTGCAGAATAAAAAAAAAAAAAATAAAAATCTTTCTATCCTTAAGTTGTATTAATATATTCAAGAAATGCCGTTTGATACTTAATTGTAACTATTCCTGTCTATTTCATTCAGGTTTGGTTTGCATTATATATGAGAAGGACTTAGTGGTACCATGTATACTTCGTTCTGAAAATTTGCATCCAGTTACTACATGCCATAAATAAACATCACAGACAGGCATACCGTAACAGATTTCTATGTTCCAGCCCCTCTGAAACAGCAAACCTCCATCCATGAATACACATATGACTTTCTGAATGCCGCTTGGAAACACATTTGTCTTTTCTCAATAACAATGCAAATTCAGTGTACTGCCTCACTTATAGACCCTCTGTATTAATTTACCATGGCCACCTTCTGTTGCTTGAGATGTTAATTATTCTTCTCTTCTGCTTTCCTAGTCTTTATACTGGACTTATATTTGCATCAATGTGATGGGTGAAACTGAAATAAGCTGGGTTTAATTTTTTTTTTCTTTTGACTCTTTTTCTTCTTGTCCTGGAAACAGTATTATCTTGGATGCATGTGTGTCTCACTGGTAATCTTACTGCATTATCTTTCATTTTTTGTGCTCTTTTATTTTGAGTAACTTCTCTGTTGACAATACAGAAACAATGTTACCATCCTTCACTAGCTATTTCACTTTGCCTCTGCCTAGTTTCATCCCAAGAACTGAAGGAATAAGTTTTTATTTCTGTGGCATTTTTCATAACATAGTCTATGATTCCTATTTGCATTTTTCACTTTTAATTTTCCAGAATAGACATGAAAGAATAGAAAATATTAAGGAAAAACTATCCTTATTTTTATATCAGAATATACGATAGGTGTAGAAAACTTACTCAAGCCCCCAGATCAAAGTACATTTTTTTCAGTGTTGTGTACCAGATTCTACATATACATACAGAAAAAAAAAAATCACAGCAACTTATTATTGCATAAGTTGTAGTTGCACTGCAACTTGTCACTGCATTATTGGTGATAGTGTAATAGAGAACAACAATTAGTGCCAGAGGGCTGCATGTACATATTTTTTTTTAAATGGTTTGGGAAAATGTGATACAGCGCAGTGTACCTCTTGTAGATATACGTATCTAAAAGCTGCAGTATTTTCGTGGCTGTATGGAATCTGTTAAATAGAAAGAATCTTGGGTGAAGAGAGAAGTCTGAAAAAGTAGCAGAGCTGAATAATTTTTGCAGCTATGTGAAACTCATGTTCTTCTTCATCAGATTGAAGCCTGCACGGTGTATGCCTGTGTGAGAAGCAATGGAACCCAGATTACAACTGTGGAAGATGAGCCAAAGCAGCTGTCAGCACCCATTATTCACATAATTGGCTCAAGGTACTATGCTATAGGTGGCTTTCATATATTGGAGCAATTTGTAGCTGGAATGGGGACCAGAATGTAAGCTTGTCTTCTCTCAATTCAATAAGGTGCATAAAAGAATTCAGTATATGCTTTGAAAATATTTTTCATGGTTGTTATTTTTCATCTTGGAGTTTTGGGCCAAAAGAGCAACCGAAGAAATCTCACCCTTCGTTGCCTGTACATACCCATTTGGGTATCACTGTGCTGTGATAATAAATAACGTATAAGTGGAAGTAGTTAAGAGAAGAAGTGTAGAGGAATGAAAATTATCACATTTCGCTGTCAGTTAAGAAGAGGAAGATTAATGCTCAGGGAGCAATGCAATGCTGATAATGGAAACTTAGAATAATTGTGGGTAAAAAAAAGTCACCTATCACAACAGTGAGAATTAGTAAGCTATCTTAAAAGGCATGCATATCTATGTCTCCTTGAACCACTGTTTGCAATCTGCCTATCCACTACCTTCACAGGCATGGGCAAACTTCTTAATTGTAAAGGGAGCATCAGTTTTGCAGTCCTTAGAAGCAGCCAAAAAGTAACATATACAGTGATTCTTTAGGAGTTAATATCTTCCAAAGACAGACTAAAACTATGTTCGCTAACACATTTTTCAGAATTACACCAACAATAAAACAGTTAGCCTCCTGTGTTTATGTTGTTGTGCACGTGAATTTATTACACTTCTGGTGGAGTATGCTCATTAGCAGTGTTTCTTTTGTAGAAAGAAATAAGATATCTTTTTTTTAAAATAACAAAAATCTAACATCTGAGCCTTCAGAAATGGCCAGCAGAATGGATTTGCTTCTCCAGTTTCTTAAGGACTTTGGTTTGCTGTTTATCATTTCTACATTTTGCTTGAATTCAGCATTTGTCTCTGTGTAAGGGTGAAATTAAGCTTGCTATTTTTCTGTCACACATACAGATATAGTCAAAGCTTGTTTGATGATAAGAACTCAGTTCAGGATCTCATCTTTTGCCCTTGGCTTTAACTTATGTATGCCTTTGTCTGTATTGTCTGTACTGCAAACACTTATGCATGTTTCTGCTATTATATATAGACTAAATATGTCATAACACATGAATGCAAAAGGATCAAAAATGCCTTCCTACTTTATAATCTGCTCAGCCAGAAACAGACTCTTTCTACACTGCCTTTTTCTACATGTCATATTATCATCAGCTGTTCTTATATCCCAAAAGAATACTAACTACTGATCGATTGCCCGGACATGTCTGGCCATGGCCTACACGTGCCCCGGGTAGTTCATTTATTTGCCACGGTGGATTTGCTAGAGTGGAATTTAATCAATAGCTAATTCATTAATTCTGGTCCTCGAGTATGTAGGGATTGTGCAGTATAAAAATGACTGGCTGGCTTCAGCTTTGATTGAAATATGACAAACACTACGGCTGACAGCTTCAGCAGGTGCTGGGCTGAATATGAATTTCGCTTATTTATCCTCCATAAAAGAAAAAGCTTGGGCGAAAAAACAGTTTGTGTAGACAAGAGGACATTTTAATACGTATCTGTCATCAGACAGAGAAAAAAGGCATTTCTAGAGTATAGGCTCATGGGATACCTGAGATATAACACAGACTGTGTAGTTTATTGTCTTTAATTGGAATCATGGTGTTTTTCCCTCTTCTGAATCAGTTTGGGGGGCTGTATTATTGATGAGAATGCTGTAGGATAATGTCTTTGTAGCATTCACAAATAATTGTTTTAAAATTTGCCTCAAGGTGCTGCATGACATAAATTATAATTTCACCCACCAACTTCTAAGAAGTCTTTCTGATAGCAGCTCCATCCACACTGTTCTAATGAAGGTTATACCACCAGAGCCATTATAAATACCTTACTTTTCCACCCCTTACAGTTAATAACTCAGCTTCAGGCTGAAACTTGGCACAAAAGGTCGCAGTCCTGGAATGATTATTTTATAATGCCAAACTTCAAATAGAAAACAATATGGGACCCAATCCTGAAAGTCCTAAGTCAGGTTCTGGTTTGTTACTTTTCTTGTCTGGGTTTTGGGTGGGGGGGGGGGTGGCGGGTAGAGAGGTAGCATTGGCCATGTTTAGGCAGAAACAAATCCTATTCAAATCAAGTATGCTTTTATTTTTTTTAGTTAGAACCTCAGTGTTTGTCTCTACAGAAAAGTATTTTATTACACAGCTTAGAAAGTTCTCTGAGTACTGCATGCATGTGGATGCTGACTTAAAGTTTGTGTAGTGGATTAAATTCTCGTGGTGTGTTCGAAAATAGTTCATTCCCCTTTAAAATAATTTTCTTCTTTCTCTTTTTGCCTCGTAATAAATACAGCATGGTTAGTTTTTTTCTAATAACAATACTTAGCAGCAGCTTTGTTCCTTTCAGAAAACTGAGGCATAATGCAAATGTACCCGGCCAGCAATTGTGCTCAGTGCTTTATTAAAAGGTTGATGGGTCTGAAAACACCCTGTGGAATAAACTAGGGGAAAACTAGGGAAAAGCCTTCATAGCTTCATGAAGAAAGAGAAGGCCCTTTATGCACCTTGGGGGGAACCAGAAACCCTGGTCAGGGTGTAATAGAAAACTCAAAGAAGATAAGGCTGTGGGAGAAAAGCTAGGTGAATTCTTTAGTTTGATGTTCAGTATCATGGGGTTTAGGAAGGTTTCTGTATCAGATGCTGTTCGTGGGTGAATGAGCTGGAGGAGTTATTTCAAATTAACATGTTAGTGAGAAATATTTTAGAACAAATGGGTAAAACAGCAATAAATTGTTGGGATGATGGTATTTGCTCAGGAGTTCTGAAGCAGCTTAAATATGAAACTGTCAAACTCCTGTGCTGTGTAAAATATCCTTTAAATTGGTCTTGATACTGGAGGAATGGAAGATGAGACAATGTATTGCAGATTTCTCCAGGGGTGTCAGGGGAACTAAAGACCAGTAAGTCTAATTTTCCATACTGGGAAAATGGGCAGAAAGTAAAAAAAAAAAAAAGGAAGGTATTCATAACTATGTGAATAAACATGAAATACTGGGGAAGATTGTTGTGGAGTCATGTCCAGCCAAGCTATGACAAGATAACCAGAAATATCCAAGGGACAGGCAAGACACAAAGGTTTCTCACGTACGCTGTGTTTTATAGCACTTTCCCTAAAGTGTTCAAGACAGCTTTTCCATGGAGGAAACCTGATCGCTCTCCCTACTTTAGTAATGGGAAAAGCAAAGCACAGAAAGATATCTCTAAGTTTGTAGCAACAACAGAAGCGCAATGCTATTTATCAGACTTTCTGTACTGTGTCATACCACCTCTCTAATGTTAGCGCTGCAGTCCACGATACAGCAGGTCGTTAACTCTTGTGCAATAATGCTGAAACAGTTGCTCAGTATGTGTGAACTCCTGGTGAGGAAAGTATTTTATCCACTGGTCATTAATAATAGCAGTGTTCCCTACCTTAAGAATGTCAGGTGAATCCTGTGATTTTTCTGCGATTTCTTTTAATGCCAACTCCTGAAAGTAAAGTCATTGAATCTTAGATTTGATGTGATTTTTTAAATTTATGTGATGAGACTAACACAACATTCATTCTCAAGATTCAAAAGTGAGGCCTTGTTATTTTTTTAATCTTCATGGTTAAACCTTTACTGCTGTGTTGGAAAAAAAAAATATCAGGAGTTCTTTTCATAACTCATGGACACTTGAAGCTGGTGATACTTGAAGCAGGCAAAACCCAGAATTTCCTTTCCAAAATCTGGTTTACCAAAATGTATCTGCTGTGATAACAAAACTCTGAAATATTGATATTTTTCATGGATTTAAAAAAAATTATATTTCTGCCTGGGAATGGAATGAAGGTCTTCACATGCTTGAGCCAAAGGATTTCAGTTTGCTCTGTTGCTCCAAAAGCAAATACACCTTTGTGGATCAGTTTGAAATCATTCTTTGTCTCCTGGAAGTGCTGCAGTGCCTCATGGACCTTGTAGCCTGAAGCAGTTCATTTCTGTGAACCTGGTTAGGCGGCCTTTTCTGTGGGACAGAGCCCTGCTTCAGCATTTTCACCACACTGACAGCAGTCACAGAAGGGACTCATCCACCATTTGAACTACCATAATTGCACATGCTTGAAGTGAAGTTTTCTCTAGGCAGACAAAGATTATACTCCACCTGCCAGGTGTTGTACATTCATCTGTGCCTAGAATTTGCAAGTCTGCTTCTGTAGTTCAGGTTGTAGGCACTTTGCAGCATAGACACAACTCCAGTTTATCTGAGAGGGAGTAACTGGGGGATGAAGGGAAAGAAGGAGAGGGTGGGCAGGCTCCGTCCCCATGTTTCTGCAGCTGTATCAAATGCACCGTACGTGATCCAGCTGGCTGCATGCTAAAGGGCCCATTGTGTCTCATTAAATCTGCACCTGCTCAAGAAGGTTTTCAGCTCAGCCTGGGGTATTTCTTCAGATGGGGGGTGTCAAAAAGCCTCTGCAGTCCTATGACAACCCTGCTGATTTTTTTTAAACTGAGCTATGCATTCTTCTTGCTGTGATGCTTTCAAAACCACCACAATTTGCCATGGGTGGCAAACACCAGAAGGTGTAGACGTAACTGAAGCATTCATAAAATTGTGAAGGAGTCTACTTATCTGTGAGTCATTATTAGAAGGTCATACTGAGATTTTACCCTTTCAGTGGCACTGGTCAGTGAACTCCCATGCCACATAATTTTCTTGTGCAGCTGCAGCTTTACACAATACCGGGCTATGTCCACCCCAAATGTGTATTGAAGAATAATAAAGTGATTGCTTGTTAAAAGAAAGAAGTACACACTGTACTCTGCAGAAAAAGCAAAACGTTCAAATCATTGCATCAATTCTTAGGCCTAATTTGAAATTATTTTAGAGAGAAATATGCCTTGCAAAACTGTAAAAAATGGCAGAATACTTTGAAAATATACCCTTGAGGGTCTGAATGAAACTTGCAGAAAGCAAATCATTCAAAAATATGACTGGGAATGCTTTCTTTGCTCCTGTGATCTATACTGTGCAAAGGTCAGGAGAGAGTTACAATGGCATTTATAAAGTGCTGCCCATCTTTTCCTTTTCTTTTTATCTTTTTTCTGAAGTTTATACAATATATTTTCCTGCTTTTAGGTTTTTAAGTTAGGTCCTATAACATTATTTAAATGTAGACATGTGTGCATGTGCGTGATTGTGTGTTCATGTGCATAAGATAGAATATATAGTGAATACAAAATAGCCATGTATGGAATATGGAATTAATCTACGGTTGAGATGAAGACCTTGGAATGATAATTGTGACTCTACAAGTCACCTATGAAGTTATTCCTTCATAGGTGACATTAATTTCTGTTCTGCAAAGGCTTATTGCTGTGTGTATTCCTCTGTTTATACCTCAAGGAAGTGAAATAATAGTTCAGTTATTTTTATTCTGTTAAGATGTCAAAGTTTATCTCAGCAGCTGCTGTTTCACTGTAACATTTTCACTTTAAATTAATGCTAATTTATGATGTCACTGGCATTCTGACAATGGCTGTGTAATTGGGACATGGAGATTAAAAAGAGGTGCTTGGAGCCTAAGTATATACTATGCAATGTTGTCAGTCCTCCTATTGATCTGCATGTAGCATTGGGATCTCCTCCTCTCTACCCAAAGAGAGTCATAGTGAAAGAAATCTGTGTCTTATGCAATATTCCAGAGTCATTATGCAAGAAATAAAGTTTTCATTTGAAATACCAATGTAAAATGTGTACATTATAAAAGACAGAGCAAATTTCTGTTTCAAATGTCCTTTTTGACTTTTTTTTTTTTTTTAATTGTAATATTAAGTGAGATTTTGGAGCCAATACCTGCACATTTTTAGTAGTGACAGGCATGCTACAGTTTAACATGATTTTTCCCTTAAGATACTTTCTTCCTTACACTGATGATGGTCTGATATCAAACCTGAAATCAACAATCAGATTTTGTTTTACAGACAGTCTTTTGCAGGCTGCTGCTCTCATGCTTTTGAGCTCAAAGTCAGAAGTCTGGAGTCTTTCTTGTGATAAACACTTGCATTTTTAACTTCTAATTTTATGTTAGTGAAAATATTTAAGCACAGAAGAGAACTAGTGCTTACTGGTGCTGTGATGAGTTCATTCTTTTAATTCTGTGCTGAAGAATACATTTCAAAGCAACATACATTTTTTGTATAATGTTTTTGAAAGCAGGGAGAAGGCAAGATGAATACAAAACTGTTCTAAATGGTGACTGAGCACAATGTGAGTAAGCTGCACTGGCGACAGCTCAGAGAGCAGGGCAGGGGGTGGTCTTTTGCCCCCCCAACTGCCCGTCTTCTAACAGGTTCCTCTCTGAGAATGGAACGGTCACACCTGCCCTGACAATAGTTCATGTACGCCTTTGCCGCAGCACCAGGAAGGCACTGAATCCTTTCTCCTATCACTGAAACAAGTAAAATCCTAGAAAGTTTATTACATGTAAGTTTCCAAAGCATGAATGCTTTGGTCTTTTAAATAGCAACCTTTAAGGACTTCGTATGTGTGGTTTATTTTCCAAGAGTATTAGTACATGTTGACACTTTTTCCAAACTTTTACACATTTTGGTTGTGAAATTCACCACATAGAGGAACATTTTGGACACTACAAAATATTTCACTCCATGTGAACTAGTATAAAATGGACCTACTATATGCTAATCCTTTATTGTAAGTATCTATAGAAGCATAAATACTTTCAATAATTTAACAGATGTTAATTTTCTGCTTATTGTAGATCTCTTCAAATCAACTGGGCATCACCAGGACAGCCAAATGGCATTATTCTGGGATATGAACTCTTACGTAAAGCGTGGCAGAGGTGTACCCCATCGAAGTCTCCAAGGAGCAGCAAAAGTATTACAATGTGCATCTCATTAGAATGTAAAAAGCATGAAAATATCTGTGGAGAAGTATGTTATCATCCAGAGTTGAAGGTACATGTATATTCTTAAGTTAGCAATGTAATGAAAAATTATACTTTTAGGGATAAGCGTGTAAACCAAACCTCTTTAGTTATCAGAGGAAGGGAAGTGGAGGGTTCTGCTTCTTCTGATATTTTAAAATCAGGGCTCTGATATGTGTCTTGGAACTTTTTAAAATCAAATATGGATGTTGACTTTATTTCTCCTTTCAGAACAAATGAATTGGTTAGCATTTATGTATGTGTCTTGCATTAACACTTTGGTTGGGACTAATAGCGCAGCTCTGACGTGAATCCCCAGATTGTTGTCATTTACTACATGCTGGTTCAGGATAAAAGTAGTTTTAATACACGCGAACTAAACCCCTTGCACAGGAAGCTAAGCCAGAGCCTGTGTTTCAAAACCCCTTCAAATATGCTCCAGCTCTGGATGGAGACTTTAGGCTCCCAACCAGTCTGTGGACCACCTCACTTCACAAGGATGCATCTGAAGTTTCATCCCTTCAGAAAGCTTTGCTCCACATGCATAGTTCATCCCAAGGAACCAGGCCATATCTGTTCCAAAATAAATCTCACAAGCTACGTGAAACAGAAGTCTGAGGAATCTGAGTACCAGCCTCTTGAATCCACTGATCCAATCCCATTGTGACAAATTACGTGGTGGGTATATACATCTCTAGATCTCTGTACATTTGCATCCTGCTTGGAACAACCAGTTTTGCTCAGCTGCATGCCATAGATCACACACTGTGAAATACTAGAGGAGATTCTTTGTCAGCTCAAGTATTCAGGTATCTGTGGAGCACATGATGGTAGTTCATATGGCTCCTTTGGCATAAACTGATCGCATTGGACCATTCAAAGGCAACAGGAAGTTTTCTAGGTGTATGCAGAGTTTCAAAAACACTAGTGAAACTATAAAGCTCCTCTCTGTGTGAGGAAACATTCCTCAAAACCTGCATGGCAAACAGTGGTTATTAACATGACTTGCTGGGGTTTTTTTCTCCCTTAAATTCTTCCTTGGCTAAATGCTTAATGACCAGTTTCTCCAGTACAGAAAATCTATTTAGATTCAGCTACAAGTGGGTGGCTGTTACACGACAATGATGAGCAGCTCTGAATGGGATCCATTGTGATTTGTCAGGTGTATTTTTAAATTATGGCTATTTTCAGGTTAATCTTCGTATGAGTTCCTGTTTAGGAGTAGGATCAATAGCACAGCGGGAGTCTGTAATGGTTTTTATTGACAAATGAGGTAGAAAACTCTTAGTTTGAAAGTAAGATTTAATGTAATGAAATAGTGTCCCTATTTGTCAAAGGCATCATCACATGTTCCGTGACTAAAGCAAACAATATGTATTCACAAGATTCCCTGTCAGACAAGACAGTAATTAAGGGAGTGAGTTATCTGAGGGGTTCAAATCAAAATATAAATTATTCCAGCCAACACAGCTTTAGCTTCTGAGTTCCCTTGAAAGCAATATTATACTAAACATGCGTATTTCTGAAATCTTGCAAGTGAATTATGGGCAGCCCTTTGTTCTAAAAGGTAAATTTACTTATTTCAGGGTTTTGGCATGGTAGACTTTTTAATAGATCTTGGCATGTATATGAGTTAAATTTGTATTATATTAATTTTAGAAGTTTTCTTGTCCATTTTCTTTTTTTTCTGCCTTTGCGCATTTATGGTGACTTTGAACTTGGAGAGTGTCCATTTGTTTTTATAGCTTCCTAATTTTCTAATTTTTTCTAATTAGTTTTGCATTATTTTGTTATAATGGTCTCTCTGTATTCTCAGAGACTGTGGTTTGGAGTGGGTGCTATTTGTTAAGTAATGGATATATAACAAATGACTGGAGGAAAGTGAAGCACTCGTACATAAAATGACATGGGAGTGATTTTTGTGAGTGAATTAATTAAAAATTCCCCTCCCAATGCTTTGCCTGGTTTGCTATGTGTATCCACACTAGCAATCCAAAATGTCCCTAAGAGACATCTACAGAGCTCCTGGCTCATCCATGTTCCTCTTAAAATAGAGTCTGTGACAGGTATAGCATAAGACCTTATGTGGTAGCCCTCTGTCACACTGTTATAGAATGCACTGTCAGTCTATGCCAGCTATAATGCTGAAGCTTTTATGCTAGTATATGTGGTCCTTAGATTCGACAGTCTACTGGACAGAAGTGAAGAAAAGCAACACTGCCCAGCGTACGCTTGTTCTGAAAAGGAAGCCTCTTATCACTGTGCCAGCTGCTATTCACCATACATTAATTGTACAGCCAAATGCAAAGAGATGCCACTGAGAATTAAATGCTGAGCAGCTTAAGTAATTCTTAGATCCAGAATAATAAAGAAGTTTTTTGTTCATTTGATGATAGACTAGTCAGCAAAAGCAGGCAGATTGTATATACATAGCGTCGATACACAAATAAGTTGTGGAGCTCTCACTTTTGCTCAGGTCATTTATTGCACCTTGTATACAAGACACAATGGGTCTAATTTCCCTCTTACAATGTCCTTCAATTCAGCAGTATAAAGTGAGAGGAAAACCAGGCCTTTTATACAAAAATAATTTGGAGATATGTCTTGGGTTATTTATTAATATTTCCTTATGGATTTATGGGTTACATTTAGCATCATTAGCTTGCTATTGCAAGGCACTGCAGAAAAAGAGGGATTTGTTATGATTTCTTATCTACGTAAGAGATGACCCAAATATAATCCCCTCCATCCATAGAAACCAAAGTGTTTCAGGAATAGGAATCCAAGTGTGTTTTGACTGTGCAACAGAGCGGGATGCAGAGACTCTTCAGCTAACATTGGCTGAGTTGGTTCCAGCTAAATAACGCAGTTAGTTATATCAGAAAGGCAGTGCTAAATAGCCCAGGTGCAGGGTTGCACTGGTATATGCGCGCTGCGTTGGGGATCCAGGTTAGTATCTCTGCATAGTGTTGTGCTGTGTAAATAAACCAACTTGCTCAGAGCTGTTTTGGGAATCTCTAAAAGACCAAATGACCTTTTCCCTACAAGGGACATGTGTACATGCACATTCATGGGCTCATGTAGGCCTGATATTAAGCCTAATGAAGACCAAAAAAGATTCCTGCTATCCTAAATAATCTTTGCATCAGATCCCTACCTCTTGTTTCTAGTTGTTATCTGGTTTTCTGCTTCGATGTTAGAAATCTTTGTTACTTTAACTAAAGCTAATCCAGTGCTGTGCCTGCTATCCTTATCCTGGTGTTTGTAATCAGACTTGGATGGATTTATAATTCCTGAGTGCAGAAAGAATTTAGAAAGGGGGTTTTTGTGTGTAGTTTTGCAGAAAAGCTGAGAATACACCCTCATGATGAATTTTGCCAGCTGCCAGGAGGGTCCCTATGTCTTGTGTACCTTTTACAGTAACAGACCTGTGCTGCTTGGGTGTTTCCAAGCTGCCAAGGTTGACAGTCTTTTCCTAGCTGTTTTCAGTAAGGTGTGACCATAACTCTATCCATATTTGAAATCTCAAAACAGACATCAGCTTACAGAGCACATATCATGAGATCTGCAGAGATTTACTTCAGTTAACAAAGGCATGTGCCCTAGCTTCACCCATCAGGGAGCATAATCTCAGTACTGATGGGGAAGGCATGTAGCTACCAAACTGTCCTTCTGTTGTTACTGGCATCCTGAGGTGAACACTGAAAATAATGAGAAAAGAATGGTAAAAAAGTAATTAAAATAGTGGCATAAAGGCTAATAATTTCTGTACACAATGGATCATGAGTATGAACATCAATGATTAAAAGGGTCCTGACTGAAGGTGTTACTACAGCTTTAGCACTTTTTATTTTCAGTAGCAACAAGCTGTATAAATCTGCAGTTAATGAACTAATCAAATATAACTCTGACATTACTAGGAACTCTTTACTCATCGTAATTAACATGAGCCATTTGTTAAAAAACACCAGCAGGACTCTTCTCTTTAAGGACAGGAGGAGCAAAATGGTGGCTTGATAACTAGCCTCAAAAGCACGATTTTCAGGAGTGAAAACAGCACATCTCAACACTGGTGAAGGATATTCCATCAATACTTATGTAAAATTTACTATTAATGCTAGCAATATTGTGCAAATTCTTTTCAAGTTCTTCCAGGCTTAGAGAACCTTTAAAAAGATAACACTTCGTGTATAGTCTGTTGTAACACACCTGAAAGATGGGAAATGAAACTCATCTTAGTAAGAAAATATATAGTGATTTGTAACAGTATAACAACAATTTCTGCTCGTGGATTTTAGATCTAAGGCTGTACCAATTACCAAAAGAGAACAGCAGTTTTTGAAAAGAAACGGATGAGTAAGTATATTTAGCAAAAAAGGGTATCTATATAGATTCAGAGATAATTTAAGTAAAAAAGAATGAGCCTTGCTAATTTAAAATATTCCCTCTCACATGAGAACATGATGGGTCAATCATTACTCTGGTGTTTGCTCCACAGGCAGAAATTTTTAATGAACTCCTGTAGCTAATAGGAATTCCTTGGAGTGTTTTGTGAATTGCTATTCCACAAAGTGGCTCTGGCAGCAAGCGTTTGACAAGAAGGATAAACATGGCTGCCTAGCACATCTGTTTATTTGAGTAAATCAGTCCTAGCTCAACTGGCATGTGTCCATAAGGCCAGATAATATCCTACAGCAAAGTCTTCAGCAAGCAGAGGGATCAGGGATGACACCATTTTAATTAAAAGAGAGTTGCATAGATAAGTTTGGAGTATTTTTAAAAATTGTTAAAATATTGTGTAATCCTGCCTGCCAGATTTGATATCTAGTTACTCTGTGCTCGTGTCATGGCTGACTGGGCCTTTCTCAAGTATTGTAATAAGCCCTCTTTCTGCCCAGCCCGTCCCAGTCCCTGCGCTCCTGGGTCACAAGCCCTCTGTGGGCTTGGGTGAGAGGATAACTACAGGATTGATTTGTGAGTAACTCGGTCTACCAATATTTTTAAAGGCTCCCATGATAGCTAAGGATGAACGTCTTGTATCATCTCCATGGACAGTAAAGTTCTTCTGGTTAGCAGGCATATGTCAAGCATTCAGCCCTCTGTACGAGGGTGAGATCTCTGACCTGCCTAAAATGTTGGTGTCACTGTATCTGATCGCTAGGAGGCTTCTGCTTTCATGTACATAGTAACACCATCCAGTTAGGACTGTCACTTTTAGATCTAAGAGGATGAGATAATAATAACCTTTTGCCACTATAACTTTCAATCTATCTGCTTTTCTTCTTTGTCTATGACATAATTTTAGCATTACTTGAATGCATTTTATTTTATGGATTGATAATGCAGAATCCTTGGGCTGAATATCAATGCAAACAGAAACTAACTATCTTTAGAGGACTGCCAAAAAAGTGTTATTTAACAATTTACAGCTGACTGCAGAGGATGTTATGGAGCTACATAATAATAGCACCAACTATATCAATCGGTAATGTCAGACGAGAGTCTGAATGTGTTTTAGAGCTGACCAGACCCCTTTTTGGAAACTGTCTATAGGGTATTGAGAAATACTCAGGATCTTAAATAATTTTTAACAAGGAAAAGTAGCTGCTGAAACTATTGTAACATACCTAAGTGTTCAGCTGGGGATTTTTTGAGGGAATTCAGGAGGAAAAGGAGAGACACCAGTAATAATGCAATCTTACAAATATTCCAACCAGAATGCTTTAGAGTTAGTACTAAAACGGCCCTCCCAGTCAGTGTCTGTGTGAAATATGCAGAGCAGCTGCTTCTACTGAGGATTCACAAAAGAAGGGGCATTTCTTAAAACTGGAAGCATCGCATGGAAAGTAAAATGGCTACTCAAGCATTTGAGCCTGGATAATGCCAAAGATGTGCAAGTGTCTTTATCTGAAAGGTGTTCAGGTGAAATTTGGGTGGTGTGCATCACTGAAAAGAAGGAAACAGTAGAGGGATGACAAATGAAATCCATGAAAAGAAGAGAAATTGGGCTAGACAGATCACAGAGGGAGACACAGTCCCAAAGGGCACACAAATTGGGACCAAGAATGTGTGAGGACCATGTATTTCACCTCCTTTTGTGCAGGCAGGTACAGCATTTACTGACTCTGGTGTCTCAAGCTCAGGATGAAGTAAAAAGTACTGGACAGAGGCCATTTTTTACATGTGTCAAGGATTGCTGCTAAATGTGATCTATTCTGAGGACAGTGGCAGGATGGTACTTGATTTGATATTTTTAAGAATGCTTTTAAATAACTTGGAAATACAGAGAGACCAGGTAATCTTCTAGGTTGCTTTGAAGCCAATTGTAAATGAAGAAAAACTCAGCCTGGAGTGTGTGCCAGTCATAAAAAAATATCCAAACGATAGGAAGCAGAGAAGAGGTGTAAAGCAGAGTTTTATTTGACATCTTAACTAATGATCTGGAAGAAA
The DNA here is from genome assembly GCF_964188355.1 of Buteo buteo. Classification (NCBI taxonomy): domain Eukaryota; kingdom Metazoa; phylum Chordata; class Aves; order Accipitriformes; family Accipitridae; genus Buteo; species Buteo buteo. The sequence goes on from NC_134182.1 coordinate 10,991,564, forward strand.
GAACAGTAGGTTAATTAAATTCATAGATTGGATTATATTACCAGTGACAAGGTGGACAGCAAAATAATATAATGGGACCTACAGAGACTCAAAATTCCTGAACAGAAAATGACATCTAAAACAGATGCTGAATGAGAAAGTGTGCTGGAAAAGCAGAAAACTGTGTGACAATTCAAAGCATACAAGGTTACAAAACCTCAGAATATAATGAGGAAACAAGAACACCTTCTGCCCTACCTCATGTTAATTTTGGATTACGTATTGTTTGTGTATTGTAAACTGTAACTTCAGAACCTAAGCTAATACTCCCAAGGGTGACTGAGTAAAGGCTATTCCAAAGTGAACCAAACAAAGCATCATCTTTCTGAAGTTAGGAAGAACTTGTTTATGACTTAAGAAAAGTAACAATATTTTTTCTGTATGTATATATTTGTGTTAACATTATAAATGTAATACAAATTAGATGTCCTGAGCCTAGTAATATATATTTTTTAAAGTTTTTTGTGAGCTAGTAATTAAAGTACCTAGGTAAACAAAAGATCCTTCTAGAGGAACACTTTCTTTCTTTGCTGCTAAGATAACCTGATTTAGAATGTGGTTAAAGTCAGGGGCAGAAGTGCTCCATGTCAAAAGAAAACAAAGGAGCAACTCTGCTCTGACATCTGTGCTGTATTGCCAACTGCATTTTCTGTCTAGCTGTAAGAGGCATCTTTCTGGCTAGTACAAGTTCTAGTGACTGTAGGTTTTGAGTTTACAATTTTTACAATGATTCTACTGAGCATTCTATATGATTTGTTGTACATCCAGTGTCCCACTTCAGTGATACAAGAGTAAGTGTACAAATAATTATTTGATTGTTCAAGCATATAATTTTCTTGACAGCATCTAGAAAGAAATCCACAGTTAAAAAGCCTTTTCAAAATTCATTTCCATGTAAATTTTATTTTGAAAAAAAAAATCCTTATATAACTACTATTCTCTTGCGACCACATTGTCTGAAGAACTGTGGTCATAAATAAGTGATCATGTGCTATAAGAAGAAATCTCCACTTATATTTATGTGAAAGAAAACCCAAGAGCTCATATTGGGAAATACTGGTTTTTAGTGGTAAGGGTTTCAGATGACATGTTTCATCATAAATAAATAAATAAGAAATGGGGAGAAAAGAAAAGGATAAGATGATGGTAGATTATATCTACGTATTGCAATCTACTCCAGACTGAGAGACTCAAACAGCCTGCACGGCATATGAAGATGATTCATATTAATGGACTATTTTATTAAGGTGCAGTATGGTTGAAGGCCACAAAATAGCAGCATTCTGTCAGATACACAGTAGTTTATTGAAGTCTGATAATGCTGAAGGACGCAGGATTTTAGCCAAGTTACATTTTATTTGACTGCAGTCATATTAGTGTCCATACTAAGATGTGTTGTACATGTTTTCATATATGTTGTTTTGCCAGAGAACACATTATGTTCTGTTTAACAGATATTGCCTTACTGATTTTTTTTTAAACTACTTCTAGGTATGTTGTAATGGGATTCTGCACGACAATAAACCTGGCTTCCAATGCTGCGAGGACAAGTACATTCCATTTATTCTTAATTCACCAGGGGTTTGCTGTGGTGGTCAGATACATGCTGTGCAACCGAAACATCGGTGCTGTGGTGGTTATTACACTAGGGTATTAGTAGGTAAGAGACAACTCCTTTCCAGTACTTGAAAGAAACAAAACTACAAAGTTGATATATCTGTTAAACCAAGGAGAATGAAAACATAGCAATAAATGTGGGATTCATCAAGATTTCTAGATGTCTTTGAGACTTGTGTTCAGTGGGATCAGCAAAGAAAATTGCACTGACTTTGACTTCTAAACACAGTACGCTGTTTATACAAGAAAGGCTTAATTGATGAAACCTGATGATTGGGTCATTTCCCAGAGAACTAATTTATGCCAAACTATACTTAATTGCAGTAAGTGCTGCATAATGGGGAGGGCAGTTCTGCTTAATAGGAACACCATCAGGCAATTTAGTGGTGTGGTTTAGTTCTCTGCTGGACTTGACCCCATGTGATTTTCCCTAGCCATTTCTTCTGTGGAACAATTGTTAGCGTTTGGGGTTGGTATTATGGATTACGTCACTTCTACTTGTTTCTGCATTGTCTACTCTCTGTTTCTACCAATGTTACAGATCAAAGTACACATCCCACATGTATTATCTTTGATGGAAATTTATCCTTTTCTTAAGGCTGACTGTACTCTTATTCTCAGAAATGTTTGGGAAGTTGCCAAAACTGTGCTTCTGTGCTGTTGTCCAGAGTTTGGTTTTCCAGTTTGTTGGTGGGTTTTCGACAGGGAGAGGGGAGGTAAAGGGGGAGGAGAGCCCTTTCAGGGGGCAGTGTTCAGAGCATATATCTCTTTGTAGGCAATTGTCAGGTCAGGAGCTAAAATGCTTCCATTACTCATGAGCTGGCACACATTCCCTAGGCTCAGAAGTGCTTGAATTTTTGCCAACACATTCAGCACATCCCAAGTTCTGATCCTTTGAAAAGTAATTCATATATCACAATATTAGAATGCCTTCCATGATGTCATCAGAAAAATGCTATCACATGGAAGAAACAGAGAAGAGTATTTGCTGGCCTCATTAATATCTGAATCTACTGAAATGGAGAGATTATACTGTGACCTCTGTCCCCATCCAGTGGTCTATGTTAACTAGCTTAATGTTGTTTACATCGAGAAAGAAAAGCACAGTGAAACAAAATGTCTTATGTCTGAAAGTAGTTCTTGTTCAGTCAGCAGTCCACAAGCATGAAACAGTGAATGTTTGAACATGGTTTTAAACATTTTTTTTTCTAAATATACTTGCTGCATTCTCTTTTTCTGTACTCTAAAGGGCAGCAACATGAACAATGTTGGTCACTTTTTTCTTTTTTATTTTTATAAATATGCTAATAACCTCAAGCTAAATGTTAATGTGGGTCATTCTTTGATAAGGATAACAATTAACTGGTAAGACTGCATGGTAGTTTTCAGAGAGAGAACATTTTCAAGCCTAGCTTGGAATGGATCCCATTTTGAGAGGTTAATGAGAAGGTTACTGATCCTTTGTGTCTTATGTCTAATAGTTCTTTAAAAAAACCCCAGTTTTATTTCCAATAGATGTAAGCTACATTCTGTGTTTTAATACTTTCTCTGTGTAGCAACCAAATTAGATTCCGAGGAATGCAGGAAAATATGATGAAGTATCTAAACAGATTATATCTATTATACTCTAAAAATTTGTTCTCATATTTTTTGTTTATTATTGACTTTATTTGATAAAGTTATTTATACAAGAAACTCTCCAAGCATACATATTTCCCAGATGTTGTTTGGCCAGCTTGATAGCTCTAGATGTACTGAAGCACACTGGGCTGAAGGCATGAAGATTACAAATTAGGAAGGCAGGAATCTCAGTTTCTGAAACAGTAGTGCATAAAGAAGTGCAAACATCCATCCCAGAACTAAGATGGGAGGAGAGATTCTTAAAGCAGAGCAGAACAAATAATGCTACTACCACCCAGGCACCTCTTTGGCAAGCAATGTGGGGGAAAAGGAAAACAGTGTTCTTCCTCATCTGTTACAATTGTAGCACATGTTTATTTCTGACAAAAGCTGCATTGAGTTTAGGGTGCTCTGTCTGTAATTCCCAACGTTTCAGAAGAAAAGGACTTGAGATGTTACTTTCAATGAGAAAAATGAGTTTTAAAAATCAAAACACATTTCTTTTATTAACAATCAGGAATCCAGATACTCTAATCACCTCTATTACCCATCTTCAATAGCAGAACAAAACCCCTTCTTCTTCCAAATGACACTTGAGCCACAGAAAACATTGCACCACAGAAAGACAATACAAAAATGTAACTTTTAGAGCACTGGATCAGATCAAGTGCAGACACTAGTGAATGAAAATTATTGCCGTTTACCGTAATTTTTGTATCCTTTATAGCAGTACCTACTCCATTCATAGAACAGAGGTTAGCCCAGCCCAGCCCGCCACTATAGCGTCAGTCTCATTGGCAGTCTTATCCTAACACTTTTTCCTGTAAAAGCTGATGCTTTTGCTTAAATAGCAGCCAAGCGCACTGATTGTGATGGTGGTATTTGATTTTTAAAGTTAGTTTAATCCTTAAGTTCTTTGGGAGATGAAGTCCTGAGTGACACTGAAAAACTCTTTAAGCAATGTGAATTAGTCCTTCAAAACAAGTTTGGAACTGGTTTGGAGGAGACAAGGAAATTTTCTGCTGACAATAAGTAGACTGACTGTTCTGTTAATCATAGCAAGAATGAACTCACTTTACTATGTAGCTGCCTCTAGTTAAAGGTTTTCAACTGTATAATTATCATATTTACAGAAATTATTTTTGTCGCTCTTCTCAGTTTGTCTTTGTCACGCTTGCATTTTGATATCTTACAGAGTCTTGGCCCTGAATTCATGAATGCATGTTTCTTTAATTATTTTTACAAATGAATATAATACTTCTATAGCATTCTAAATTACCGAGTGATTCTATGCTTTCATGTGGAAAGTATTGTACATGAAACTACTAGTGTGTGAACCCAGACTTGTTGCTATCAGATGAAAGCCTCTCAGGGATTTCAAGAACTGTAAATGCATAAAATCTTTAATTGTATTCTTAAATTGACAGGAGAAGTATGTTGCCCTAATGAAGAGCAAAACAGAGTTTCGGTTGGAATTGGTGACTCTTGCTGCCAGGGAATGCCTTACTCCACATCGGGTAATCAAATCTGCTGTGGTGGATCCCTCCATGACAGCTTCAAACAGCAGTGCTGTGGTGGAGAAGTCATAAGCACGGACTTGGTCTGTTGTGGTGATGAAGAAGAAGGGACTGCACACAGACCTCTCACAGGTAAGTGATAAGTTTTCAAGAAAAAAGGGTCTTTATCTTTCTAAATCTCTTGTCACGCTAACCATTCAGCAGTGACACAGTCAGGTTTAAGGTGTGTATGCCAATTTGTTAAATTGATGTTGCACTTCACTCACCTATTCTGATAGACTGCAAAATGGTGAGCTTTCAATAACCCTTCTTTGCCTTTGTCCAAAAGCTGCGGGGGCTGGAGACACCAGAAAATTCAAAAGGAGTGCATAAACTTCCATTATGCCTGTCAGGAAATAGGACCAGTCCCCTCTCAAAGAGTAGAGCAGGGGTTAGACTTGCCCACCTTGTGCAGCCATGCATCCCAGTGCAAGGATTTTCCATTTGCTCTGGAGGTGTGGGATTAGTCACCTAGAAGTTGAAGGTTATGATGCTATCTGCTTCGTGGTCTATGTCCCTCACTTGTGCATCTACATAGGGGTAAACCTGCTGCAGTTTAAAATTAACAAAACTTAATTCCTAGCACTAGTCACTTGTTCGTCTGGTGTATCCCATTAATCTCTTGCACACCATAGGAAATTACTCCATCACTCAGAGGTACAATCTGAACCCTGCTTCCTCCTAAAGCACTCTGTGACTAGCTGGTGACAGAGATTGGAGGTATTATTACAAACCCTATTCAGGTATTTTCATGTGTCTTTTCTTTCCACAGTTATTAGACAAATTATATATCATCAGCCTTAGGCTTTCTCAGCCTGACAAAAAGGCTTCAGAAACAATTGGAGTCTCAAAGGGGAGCCTGATTTCAAAACACAGAAATACCGAAGGGTTAGTACCCAATTCTGCTTGGTGTACCAAGATGAGTGATGCAGTGCTTTCACCATATGCGTGCCAGATTGAGCCTCTAGTTGTACAACTGAGGATCTTAATATATAACTAAGAATCAGATCTGAAGACTGAACTCATCCTTTCCCAAAAAATGAGCTCTACCTTCAGCTTATTTTTTTTATTCACTGGATCCTTCAGCTGCTGTGGTATTACAAGTACTTTAGCTGTGTTGACTGTCAGGGAGGGCTAATCAGAAGAGCCACTGCAACGCTTTCTGCAGTTTCTATACTATCCTCGTCTTCCAGTGGTGACTCATGGAATGTATGCTGTGAACAGCACTGCTCGCATGATTTTAGCTCCCCCTCAGTGTGATCCCTAATTGTGCCTGATCTACAGCGTCTACGCAGGGCTCACAATATCAGCTCTGAACAAGGCCCTCTTGCATAGCCACGCATTGTGTGGCTGCCACAAGACGGGGCTGGCTCATAAAACATCTCTTTATGTACTTTATTACTTAAACTCTTTTATTTGCCTGCAGGAGCCCTTTAACAAAATCACATTGAATTGACTTTCTCACACCAAATCAAATCTCCCTGGTCCCAGTTCAGTTGTCTTTGTCAATATGTATTTTATAAATGGAGTGAATTAACAGATGCTGTTGGAACAGAACTGCTGGGGTAGCGTTTATGTTTTTACTGCTCTCTCTGGGCAGATGAGTTGTGTAGGAGTGTAATACAGGTATCTTGGGATGAAAGTTATGTTCTTCATTTCAGTATATATGTATTCTTAACAGTTTTTTTCCTTAAATATATATATATTTAAAAAACCTTTATACCCCTCTTTTTAAAATGCGTTTAGCCTATAGCGCTCTATCATTTACACCATTTTTCTTGAGAATGGGTTAGGATGACATTTTCTTGGCTATTAAAAAAGGAAACAGTGGCTTTTTCATCGTTCACAGGTTTTCTGTGAGGACTTTGTGCTGTGAGCCAGCATACAGCTGAACACAAATACAGGTTTGAAAGGTGAATTAGCGCCATAGTTGAAAAGAGATCATACTCTTTTGCGTTAAGCATAGAATAGATTGTGGTTTCTTATCACATTGTATACATCATGCTCAGTAGGTTTTTGCTTAATTTCTTAGAGTAATTCAGCCTTGCTAAATACGTCATGAAAACGCACAAGCCAGGCACAAAAATCTACCTCCTCCCTATCCCTGTTATTATAATGATTCTAATGGAAAAAATACTCTCACTTAAAAACGTAATTTACTTATCATTGGCAAATGGATAAGTAGAATTTTGCAAGAATATGGTAATTGGAAAGCTGATCTCATTGTCTAGAAGGGGAAGAGGTAACAGGGGTGGCTTTATGCAAAATCTGAAATGCTTCTGAAGCTCTGTTTTGTAGTTGGCAATGAATGCCACAGTTAAAAATATTTTGACAATTTAAAGCTTTTGTTTGGGAGTTTTAGTTCCTTGAAAAAAGTCATACAAGGAAAATATGATTCCTAAAAGTGCAAGCCTTGTGCACAGCCTTACTCTTGCATGACCAGTTTGAAAGCAGCGTGCTTCTGCAGAATCTAGACCCAGGTTTACACTGAATGTTGGTTTAAGAGCTTGAATCGTACAACATTTTCATTTGCCATTGTATACCCTTTTCAGAGAGTCTGTCCTGCAAAAAGAGATGTTTTGTCCATCTCACATTACTCTCTTCTTTTTTTTTTTTAATTTCTATTTTCTTAGGTTTTATTTTTCGCCCCTTGTTGGCCTCCTCAAGTGGGGTGACCATAGAGACATCTGCTGGCAAAGGCTGGCAGTGGTGCCGTTGTACACACCCATCCCGAGCCCCACTGCTGCAATGTGATTATCCAAAGTTGTCTATTTCTGGCTCTAAAGGATAATGTCAGCTAAAACCACTCTTGGATTTTCTCTTTAAAAAAAAAAAAGCTAGTAAAATGCCACTATAGTGACATCCCAGACTCATGAAAGATGGTGCTTTGTACTGTTGTGCTTCCTGATCTGTAATAGTTGCAATACCCACATGTAAGCCAAGGATTTTTGGAGTAGTTTGCAGTGTACACTGGCTCTGTATTTTGTTGATCCTCTATTCTGGCTCCAAAGGCTAAGCCTTTTAATACTCATTTTTCCCTTTTGAAAGCATTGGTTTCGCAGATTTACTAAATTAGTAATTCATCACTCAGCTATGTTTGTAAATTTTTTCAGTTGCTGGGGATGAACATGAAATAATTGTTGACAGAAATCACTGTGAGCAGGAAGTGTCTTTTCCAGCTCATGGATTTTCTTTTTGCTGTAATGCATTATGTGCCTATGAAACATAAATATATAAAGCATGACACACACATTCCAGCTGATTTACAAACAAATAGTTTGTATTTTGGTATTTTGCTGAATTCAGCAAGGGTTTATAGGAATTTCTGGATCCTTAAGCAATTGAATAAAGTGATTTTTGGAAGGCAAATCAATCCATCAATATTACACAGTCCTATTTTGTTTTTCTTGGAGCATATTTAAAATTGTACATTTGAGGTGTCAAGGTTCAGGAGTCAAGTGCTACATGTGATAAATTAAGCAAAGGTCAGAGGCTATGCAATGCAGTTTCAGAAGATTGTCTACCTCTGCCTTTGCAGCTCATTCATGCTGAAGTGATGCACTATGGGAATTACTACCAAACTCTGCTCTGCAACATCTGCTCTCCCTAAGTGAGTTAGTGCACGTCAGACATCTTTATGTCAGAATATTGCAGTGATGGATGCAGTCTTCAGAAAATGCTGCATAAAAATCTGGTGTGCCGTTCTGGCCATTAAGTGAAATTACTATTTAAATTAATGGCGCTGTCACAGTTTATCTGTGCAAAGAATGAACGCTGATTAGGGTATTAAGTAATTAGCAATTTATCACACTGGAACAAGGTTGATAATAATTAAAGAAGTAATGGTTTACCAAAGAAACTAGAAAGGGAGTCACTTCTTGTTATGTGAGTGAAATCTTGGCTGAAAAATTTAATTCAGTTAAACAAAGATGAGGTTCGCAGTGAAAGAATACAGCCTTGTTTGTTTCAATAGAAAAACAGGTCATTATCAAAATTTTAGTTTGCCTGTCAAAAGTCCCTGGAGGCTGTCTGAGTTGCTTATTAGTATTGAACTGAGTAATTTTCTGCATTAATTCTCTACTTAAAATTGGTAAAATCCTAGGACAATTTGGGAAAAGGGTGTGAACAGGAGGAAATATTTACCTCTTGGAGAGCTGGTGATGTTCGATTGCTGTGAATGGAACCAGCCCTAAAAAAAGGTAAAGTATGCAAGTAACGTCACCATTTTTAGTCATTCCAGTGTTTGGGATGAAATGCTCTGAATGCTTTAGCAGGATCATACCCTTAAAAAGTAATTTTCATTATGTATGACTTTCTAAGAGAGATTTGCTGCAATAAATGGCAGTGAGAAAAGTGGCCACTTTTGCATGTGTGTTAAATGCCTACATACTACAGAAATTATGTCGAATGCAAACTACTTTGTAGATGTAACAGTATGTCACAGCCTTGCTTTTTTGTGTGATAACTTTCTAGTTGAATTAGTAATAACATTTATTTCATTGCCAATTATAGAGTTGTTTGTAGCATTTGGTTCAGAGTTAAAATATACCCCTTTCTTTAAATGGTGTGGGGTTCAACACTGGTATTTCACAGATGCAGAATAATTCATGTGAATATATGGAAAATTACACTGGTTATCATGAGCTTTTCATTTTGAAATAAAATTATTAAAAATAGAAGAAAGACAGTGGAATTAATTTTGGCAGCTTATCAATTCCACTATAGAAATGTAAATTATATTTAGATATTAACTTCTTAAAGAATAGTTCTCTGCATTAGATGACCAAAGCTTCACTGTGGGTATTTGGCAAGTCACCCATTCAGTTCTACATACCTAGTATGAACCCTCACTTAAAACATAACGTGAAACATTCTGGAATGCTGAGATGCACTATTGGAAGACTGCCCATGTGAGGGGGGATGAATGAGACCTGACTGGAAAGTACATGGAGAAGCTTCCTCAATTTCTACATTCTACAGGAAATTTTCATCAACAGTCTGTCTTCAACCTGCTGTGCACAGTACCTTGGTATGGTATTTCACAGCAAAGGTTCTTACAAACGTTCAGCAATGGTGTAAGTTGATTGTAGGGGATCCCTGTTTTTTCCTCTAATTCTTCATTGTTTTCAGCAGGTCTAGAAGTCAGGACACTTACTTCAGTCACCTCACGTTTGAATTTAATCTCACTTTAGCTAAATCTGCATAATTCCAGCTGCTGATGCTTTTATGCCAAGCTATATTGCATTCTGAGCTTTCGCCTTTCTTCATCTATTTATTTATTTATTTACTTACATTTCATAGTCAGATTTTGTTTGTTTGTTTGTTCGTTTCAGGGATGTTCTGTTGTGGGCAGGAATATGTGAATATGTCAGATACCATATGCTGCTCAGGTTCCAGTGGTGAGTTCCTAGCACATGTTAGAAAGAATGACCAAGTGCCAGTAAAATGCTGTGAGACTGAACTTATTCCAAAGAGCGAAGAATGCTGTAATGGAGTTGGATATAATCCTTTGAAATATGTTTGCTCTGACAAGATTTCAGCTGGAATGATGATGAAGGTAATTGATAGAAAAGCTCTGATTTGACGATGGAAAGAGAAATACACTGTTCATAACTATTTTTCTAAAATAGGAATATAAAAACTCCTGTGTGCATTATTCATTTTCACATTACATCCATATTAATACCGAATGTGTTCACTATGATTGATGTTATTGCAATGAATTCTAAAGGAATTAATAATGATTAGCTGCCTCTGTGAAGTGTTGCCCAGCACTTCAGATTAGTACAGTGGCTAAAAGCTGGCATACTAACAAGACTGGCATGTATAGCCAGTTTCCATTCTGTGACCACAGTTCCTGATGTTCTTTAAGTGGAAATTGAAATTAAAGTGGCCAGTTTTGAAGTATAAAAATGCTATTACATTTCAATTTGGACAGGCAGTATAACATAGATTCCCCAACCTCCTAAAAAAAAAAAAACAACAAAAAAACCCCAGCAATTTATATTTTCTTGATGGACTTAATCCTGATCCTATAGAAAACCAGTGGCAATTTTGGCATAAGTTTCAGCAGTACTAGGATAGGTCTCTGTATAACTTTTAGCAACAATGAGTGTATTATATTTTGGGTGCCTTTCGTGCCTCATGAGTTATACTGGGGTTTTTTCACTCTGTTTTAATGTAAGAGTAAACTAAGCACCATAAAGTCTAATTCTGTCTTTTCTAAGAGTGGCCAGTGACTGTAGGTATCAGCATGAGACAATTTGGCCAAACTTTCAAAGCTGTAGCCTTGCAACTCCAGTTGAATTCAAGAGAAGTCTTCAAGAATTAACATCTTGGTGTTATACGTAAGCTGTAAAAATATTGTCAACTGTTGTTACAATTTTTATTTGAGAAAATGAACTTTCAAAGGATGGAAACCGTGTTTATATATCTGTATATTCTTTTATATAAATATAAATTTATATTTCTATTTATTTATATTTAGAGAGAGAGGGAGAAAGTGGGTGGCAGAGAAAGAAAGAGGGTTGGATATTGTGAAATCTACAATATGGAAATCATGTAGATATTGTGGAATTTATCACTAAAGTAAAAAGAAAAACAGACCCCATCCAGCCACATACAGGTGTTCCTGTATCCTTTTCGTTCATCTGCTAAGATAATACACAAATATTTTTTCCATCCTCTCCTTTTCATGTCAAGGTTTTAATGTCATTTCATTTGCAGACTGAATAATTTTCTCCTAGAGAAAATCCAAGTGTTGTGATGAGTCAGCTACAGTTTCTCAATGCATTGTATTAGTAGTTCATGCAAGGCAAAAAATGGCTGAGAATAGGTTAATGCATTCTGGTAGATAACATGCTAGATCCATGCCTTAGGTATAATGCATAAACAAAGGAAGCACTTTGTATTTCGCTTACTTGCAGTAGAAAAGAGATAGCAGTGCTGGCTTTCTGATATGTATAGATTTACTAACATTAAAACGACTGATATTCTGAGACATATTCTGGGGCTACTTTATATGTGAATCCAATCCATCTATATCCTACATCTTATATTGATATCTATCACAACATAATTTTTGTGAAAGTTTGGAAAATTAAATTAGCTGAAGTTCATAATCAGCTAACAAACTAATTTCAATAGGTGAATGAAGGAAGCATTAGATATAATCTGTTTGGTTTTCCTTCTGAAGTTTGTAGCCTAATGGGCAGAAATATTTGTAGCAAATATTGCAGTATATTTCTTCCTGCAACAACCTATATTTTATGAGAATTACTGCTCTCTAGCTTATGGTTTGGCAAAAATATGATTTCATGAATTTTAATGGAAACTTGCGGATGTTCAGTGTATATTTCTATTTCTGTGAATTGTTCTTTATGGGTTAAATCTTATATCTGCATCAGTGTTTGCAGAGGTCCTCTTATTGCAGCAAAACTGCTGTTTAGGAGTGATGTGGTAGAAGACACAATTTATATTGCCCATGGATAAGAGTTCTCAGCCTTGACAGCTGCCAAGGAATTGCAGAGAGCCCTCTTGTGTACTTGCCAAGCTGTGTGAGGGGCTGGGAATTTGCTACTGATTTGCCACGGGATATTGGGCTTTGCAGGAGCAGAATGTTCAAATTCTCAGATAAAATCCTGTTCTCATTTGATTATAGACTCTTCTACTTTCAACAAACCCAGCCATTTGGGCTTCCAGTGGTTAAAATTTGTGATGTTTTCATGCAAGGACCCTACAAAAAAAAAAAAAAGAAGTGTTTCCTGTAGAAAGGATTATAAAAGCATTAATGACAAAAGACAGTAGACAGGCCAAAGGCTGAAAGGGTCTCCCATATGCTAGAAATATCAACGTACTCCATGTGGCTGCTTGATTTGTATGTTGCATAAAGACAGAGAAATACTAATGGAAGCATTTGTAAAGAAAGGAAGATGCAATAAATGTATTAAAATTGTATGTGTATTCCTTAGGTAAAGGAAGAATGCAAGGCTAATATCCTTTGCCCTTTATCTATGGAGGCAACAGCACATTGTGGAAAATGCGACTTTGATCCTAGGGAGAATATTTGTGCATGGGTAAAAGGTTCACAGAGTGCTACAGAAAGGGAGATAAAGGAAGGTGTGTGTCCAGCTGAAGAGGAGAGTGTCTACACAGGAAGCCCAAACCAGTATTCATTTACAGGTAAGGAAAAGTGGCATATCAGATTGGTGATTTGCTAGTGTATTTAATTCACTCTGGAGAAAAAGATGTCCTGAATGCTATCAAATATTCTAATTAAATGTGAAGCAATTGTAGCGAAGTATCATTCTTTAAGAATTAATCTGTGAATCAGGACAGTATCTTCAGGGAAATGAAATGAGAAGCAAAAAGTTCAGTGAATACATAAGGTCTAAACCTGCTTTCACAAAAGTTGATAGAAATAATGCTATATCAGAAAATGACACTGACTAAAGGAACAACTTCCATATCTATCTGTCTTTAAACACAGAAGTAGTCCCATAGGCACAGAAAAGAATAAGTTATTCTGTATTTTGATAAGACTGAGTTGATCCATATGTAACTTTCTTTTTCTAGACCAGAACCTGGAACCTTTTATCACATATGAGTATAGAGTGGCTGCTTGGAATAGCTATGGAAGAGGCTTCAGTGAAATTAGCAGAGCTGTCACTAAGCAAGATGTGCCACAGGGTGTAAGTCCACCAAAATGGGCCAAAGTGGATAATCGGGAAGACATGATACTTCTAAACTGGGAGGAACCACTTCAACCAAATGGTATTGATATATGTTAAAAAAACAGTATGCTGTATCATTCAACTAACAGTGTTCTAAAATCACAAAACATTTCTTAATCCCTGGGACTGAAATACATGTATTCCTAAACTCTACAAGAATAATTTGCTTTAGGTTGAGATAATTTTCATTGCAAGTAAGAGTAGAGTCTAACTTCACAGAAGACAGTTTAGTATGTCTCTAAGAAGTGCCCAGAAGCCTCTTTTGAGAACAGTTGTAATAGTAATTGGCAAATAAGATAATTACAATCATGTTACAAAATATTTGGGGATTCGCAGGGGGGTGGGGTGATACTCATGTTTCTTTCAGGATATCTTGCTTACGATTTTCAAACAGTGAGAAAACTGGGAATAGCTCTCTTAAAAATTGAGAAATACTGTGATGTTGATGTAGAGGTTGAGGACAGTAGCTGGTAATTGACATTAGCCATTTAAACAGGATGATTGTCCGTTGCAGTGGTCACCTAGAGGTTTCATTTAATATTTTTGATGTGCAGAGTAGATTGTTATAGTATACCATCACACAGGATTTCTCAGCTAACAAAAGGGAAAACTTTCTTTCTGCAATAGGTCTTATTATTCACTATATCATTCTCCGAAATGGAATTGAGCGTTTTAGAGGAACAGAAATGAGATTCAAGGACACAAGTGGTGTCCAGCCATACCAAGAATATTCATACCAGCTGCGAGCCTGCACTGTTGTTGGTTGCACAGACAGCAGCAAGGTTAGTGAATTGGTCTGTATGGAACTGGTGCCAGAATTTTATCAGCCAGTGTGGTAACATTAAAATGCTTTTGGAAAGGTGTAATTTGAAGACATGCTGATTATTGACTGAGTAAGTGAAAAACATCAATAATCTTATTTAGATTCAACTACTGACAGGTGATTATTTGGAACCTAAGGTTGATACAAGCAAGCAGCAGCAGAAAGCAGTATCTCAGTCTTGGCAAAGCTGAAATTGCACTGTAGGAACTGACGTTTGTTAAAGAGAAAGCTATACATGATAGAATAGAGTAAGGAATATTAAAATGCACTTTCTCTAAGCCTTGAAGTTAAATCTTTGCTTCTTACTAGGAGGTCTATAGCCTCTTCTTCCTTGGTATTTCTTAGTTTATCTGCTTTAGCTCTAGTCTATCAATTTGTTCAACAACCTTCTTACTCTGAGCCTCCTTTTAGTGTATTACCCTTCACTGGTTTTCCATGTCTGCACCTGCTTCAGGCTTTGCACTTCCTTTGTGTACAACCTGCCTCTGCTTCAGTTTTAAGCAAACAGAATCTCTTCCCTCCCTTTGTCCCTGCTTCATTTCCTTTTGTATCACTTTGAATCACAGATGCCTTTCACCAGTATTACTATTTAACTAGCTCTAGTTTCTATTCTGCAAAGTACCTGCCTTATTCATAATTTGGAAAAACTATTTAAGTTTTTTTTTCACGATAATATTCTTGCCTCTATGAAAATTAATTTCTAGGAATGTGAGTGTAAGGTCTGTGGGGCAGAAGTGGGGAATAATGACTGTGCTTTGTAATTATAATATCTATGGGATTAAAAAGTTGATTTTTTTTTTCAGGTTTTTAAATGTTTTTCTTATGGGTGGAAATCTCAACCAAAAGTATAAGAAAAGAAACACTAATGCAAAGGGATGGAGATAGGCACATAGTCCTCTACCTGCACGCAAAGCTGTGGTCTGGAAGCTATGTGGGCAGAGTTGCTGTAACCGTTGGCCTGAACTAATAAATCCTGCTTACTTCACGTGCCAGTAATTAAGGAGTTTACTGTTGCAAACACTGAAGTCTGCGAGTAGGGACTGATTCTACCAAATGCACTAAGACAATATATTATGGAGGGCACATTTTATATTTACAGCATAATATAAATACTTTATGGTGGTAATAACAGAAAAAGAAAAGTGATTCTCAAAGAGAGAAAGGTCTGACTCACTTATTAAACCAGTGTAATTTGGAAATGCCTCTGTAGGAGATGGTAGAGATGTGTCAATAGAAAATTAGCTTTTTCCTTTTTCTTCTTTTTTTTTGTAGAAAGAGTTTAACAAGTGCAACGTTATTCTGTCTTTCAAAATTTTTGGTTTCCTTACAAAAATATGGAGTTGCAAATAACTACAATAGAGTTCGGATTGCATGGGATATATGGAGGCTTAGCCCCATGTTTACTGCTGCTTAAAATATATGAAATCAGGCAGTTAAAATGCAGAGACACTGACAAACCATATGGAAGAGAGTTATCAAGAGTTTTCAAGCAATACAGTTTTTGTTGTTTCACCCTGTGCTATACGCTGCAGCTAAAACGTAGCGAACCTGTTGTGATAAATTGTAGACATAGACTTATGTAATGTATTCAAGGTCAGATTTCATTGTGAAAAAGGAGGAAAAAAGTAACTAGTTCTCCAGGCCCTTGGTAATGATATGCCAGCCCAAACAACATTTTAAAACAAAAGTGACATTCTCATTGATCATGGTATCTAGTGTACTATTACATTAAATTGCTGTTTAATTCATATGTCTTCAGGTAGTTGCAGTCACTGTCCAAGGAATCCCAGAGAGTGTTCAGCCACCAGACGTCAGTCCTTTGAACTCAACAGCGTTACATTTAAGCTGGATTGCACCCAAGAAACCAAATGGTATCATCAGAGAGTACCAGATCAGTCAAGTAGGGAAAGGACTTGTATACACTGATGCTGCAAGCAGAATGCAGCACACACTATCAGGTAAGGAGACAGAGCTCTCTGACAGGCTAATGTCTCGTCCTTAAGATATAAGACAGTATTAACATATTAAAAATGCTACTTGACAGTAACTTTTAAATCCCCAGTACTGTGCAGAGTTTAGAGTGCTTTATCGTGACTTTACATATCTTTTTTTTTTTTTCAGTTCTTTCATTTCTGGCTGCTGTTTGTTAAAATATTAATAGATTTAATTTCAAAATTTTAAAATAAATCTATCCAGCTTGATTCAAGATGCATGCTTTGTGGTGTGCTCAAGGTCTCAGATATTCTGCATAGGCTTTCCATTCCGTCACACAGATTCAACTCTCTCTTTTACTGTCATTAATGTGCAGTAATGCAGTTGAAGTCACTAATACTGCTGTGAATGTGTACCAGTGTAGGAGCAAGAAGGATCCAGTTCTTTATGCCTGAGATAATAAAAACAAAAGGAAGACAGAAAGGGAAGGATCCTGGATTCTGTTTATAATCTTATATATTGCTTATAGC